>NW_028254748.1:0-56754 GCF_964263255.1 Lissotriton vulgaris
TATGTAGGGACAGCTGTGGGGTCTGTGAAACAGGGTAATGCCTGTTTCTTTAGCAGGGTAATGTGCGGTCACAAACCTAGACTGTCAGTTCCATGGTGCAACATAATGCACACCCAAAAGTTGAAATGCACAATGTGAGTGACAATTACTAAAAGAAAATATTAAAAGAAACGTTTTTAAAAGCACTGATGTAGAATGATACAGGTATGAAAAGGCAAAATAAAATACATAGGGATGACATTTTTTGTGTATTGTGTTTTCTTTCTAAGTGAGGGTAATGTGTTCGAGTTTATTAATATGGGTCAGTATGTAGGGACAGCTGGGGGGCTGTGAAACAGGGTAATGCCTGTTTCTAACAGGGTAATGGGCGGTCACAAACCTAGACTGTCAGGTCCCTGGTGCAACATAATGCACACCCAAAAGTTGAAATGCACAATGTGAGTGACAATTACTAAAAGAAAATATTAAAAGAAACGTTTTTAAAAGCACTGATGTAGAATGATACAGGTATGAAAAGGCAAAATAAAATACATAGGGATGGTATGTGTTGTGTATTGTGTTTTCTTTCTAAGTGAGGGTAATGTGTTCGAGTTTATTAATATGGGTCAGTATGTAGGGACAGCTGGGGGGCTGTGAAACAGGGTAATGCCTGTTTCTAACAGGGTAATGGGCGGTCACAAACCTAGACTGTCAGGTCCCTGGTGCAACATAATGCACACCCAAAAGTTGAAATGCACAATGTGAGTGACAATTACTAAAAGAAAATATTAAAAGAAACGTTTTTAAAAGCACTGATGTAGAATGATACAGGTATGAAAAGGCAAAATAAAATACATAGGGATGACATTTTTTGTGTATTGTGTTTTCTTTCTAAGTGAGGGTAATGTGTTCGAGTTTATTAATATGGGTCAGTATGTAGGGACAGCTGGGGGGCTGTGAAACAGGGTAATGCCTGTTTCTAACAGGGTAATGGGCGGTCACAAACCTAGACTGTCAGGTCCCTGGTGCAACATAATGCACACCCAAAAGTTGAAATGCACAATGTGAGTGACAATTACTAAAAGAAAATATTAAAAGAAACGTTTTTAAAAGCACTGATGTAGAATGATACAGGTATGAAAAGGCAAAATAAAATACATAGGGATGGTATGTGTTGTGTATTGTGTTTTCTTTCTAAGTGAGGGTAATGTGTTCGAGTTTATTAATATGGGTCAGTATGTAGGGACAGCTGGGGGGCTGTGAAACAGGGTAATGCCTGTTTCTAACAGGGTAATGGGCGGTCACAAACCTAGACTGTCAGGTCCCTGGTGCAACATAATGCACACCCAAAAGTTGAAATGCACAATGTGAGTGACAATTACTAAAAGAAAATATTAAAAGAAACGTTTTTAAAAGCACTGATGTAGAATGATACAGGTATGAAAAGGCAAAATAAAATACATAGGGATGACATTTTTTGTGTATTGTGTTTTCTTTCTAAGTGAGGGTAATGTGTTCGAGTTTATTAATATGGGTCAGTATGTAGGGACAGCTGGGGGGCTGTGAAACAGGGTAATGCCTGTTTCTAACAGGGTAATGGGCGGTCACAAACCTAGACTGTCAGGTCCCTGGTGCAACATAATGCACACCCAAAAGTTGAAATGCACAATGTAAGTGACAATTACTAAAAGAAAATATTAAAAGAAACGTTTTTAAAAGCACTGATGTAGAATGATACAGGTATGAAAAGGCAAAATAAAATACATAGGGATGACATTTTTTGTGTATTGTGTTTTCTTTCTAAGTGAGGGTAATGTGTTCGAGTTTATTAATATGGGTCAGTATGTAGGGACAGCTGGGGGGCTGTGAAACAGGGTAATGCCTGTTTCTAACAGGGTAATGGGCGGTCACAAACCTAGACTGTCAGGTCCCTGGTGCAACATAATGCACACCCAAAAGTTGAAATGCACAATGTGAGTGACAATTACTAAAAGAAAATATTAAAAGAAACGTTTTTAAAAGCACTGATGTAGAATGATACAGGTATGAAAAGGCAAAATAAAATACATAGGGATGACATTTTTTGTGTATTGTGTTTTCTTTCTAAGTGAGGGTAATGTGTTCGAGTTTATTAATATGGGTCAGTATGTAGGGACAGCTGGGGGGCTGTGAAACAGGGTAATGCCTGTTTCTAACAGGGTAATGGGCGGTCACAAACCTAGACTGTCAGGTCCCTGGTGCAACATAATGCACACCCAAAAGTTGAAATGCACAATGTGAGTGACAATTACTAAAAGAAAATATTAAAAGAAACGTTTTTAAAAGCACTGATGTAGAATGATACAGGTATGAAAAGGCAAAATAAAATACATAGGGATGGTATGTGTTGTGTATTGTGTTTTCTTTCTAAGTGAGGGTAATGTGTTCGAGTTTATTAATATGGGTCAGTATGTAGGGACAGCTGGGGGGCTGTGAAACAGGGTAATGCCTGTTTCTAACAGGGTAATGGGCGGTCACAAACCTAGACTGTCAGGTCCCTGGTGCAACATAATGCACACCCAAAAGTTGAAATGCACAATGTGAGTGACAATTACTAAAAGAAAATATTAAAAGAAACGTTTTTAAAAGCACTGATGTAGAATGATACAGGTATGAAAAGGCAAAATAAAATACATAGGGATGACATTTTTTGTGTATTGTGTTTTCTTTCTAAGTGAGGGTAATGTGTTCGAGTTTATTAATATGGGTCAGTATGTAGGGACAGCTGGGGGGCTGTGAAACAGGGTAATGCCTGTTTCTAACAGGGTAATGGGCGGTCACAAACCTAGACTGTCAGGTCCCTGGTGCAACATAATGCACACCCAAAAGTTGAAATGCACAATGTGAGTGACAATTACTAAAAGAAAATATTAAAAGAAACGTTTTTAAAAGCACTGATGTAGAATGATACAGGTATGAAAAGGCAAAATAAAATACATAGGGATGGTATGTGTTGTGTATTGTGTTTTCTTTCTAAGTGAGGGTAATGTGTTCGAGTTTATTAATATGGGTCAGTATGTAGGGACAGCTGGGGGGCTGTGAAACAGGGTAATGCCTGTTTCTAACAGGGTAATGGGCGGTCACAAACCTAGACTGTCAGGTCCCTGGTGCAACATAATGCACACCCAAAAGTTGAAATGCACAATGTGAGTGACAATTACTAAAAGAAAATATTAAAAGAAACGTTTTTAAAAGCACTGATGTAGAATGATACAGGTATGAAAAGGCAAAATAAAATACATAGGGATGACATTTTTTGTGTATTGTGTTTTCTTTCTAAGTGAGGGTAATGTGTTCGAGTTTATTAATATGGGTCAGTATGTAGGGACAGCTGGGGGGCTGTGAAACAGGGTAATGCCTGTTTCTAACAGGGTAATGGGCGGTCACAAACCTAGACTGTCAGGTCCCTGGTGCAACATAATGCACACCCAAAAGTTGAAATGCACAATGTGAGTGACAATTACTAAAAGAAAATATTAAAAGAAACGTTTTTAAAAGCACTGATGTAGAATGATACAGGTATGAAAAGGCAAAATAAAATACATAGGGATGGTATGTGTTGTGTATTGTGTTTTCTTTCTAAGTGAGGGTAATGTGTTCGAGTTTATTAATATGGGTCAGTATGTAGGGACAGCTGGGGGGCTGTGAAACAGGGTAATGCCTGTTTCTAACAGGGTAATGGGCGGTCACAAACCTAGACTGTCAGGTCCCTGGTGCAACATAATGCACACCCAAAAGTTGAAATGCACAATGTGAGTGACAATTACTAAAAGAAAATATTAAAAGAAACGTTTTTAAAAGCACTGATGTAGAATGATACAGGTATGAAAAGGCAAAATAAAATACATAGGGATGGTATGTGTTGTGTATTGTGTTTTCTTTCTAAGTGAGGGTAATGTGTTCGAGTTTATTAATATGGGTCAGTATGTAGGGACAGCTGGGGGGCTGTGAAACAGGGTAATGCCTGTTTCTAACAGGGTAATGGGCGGTCACAAACCTAGACTGTCAGGTCCCTGGTGCAACATAATGCACACCCAAAAGTTGAAATGCACAATGTGAGTGACAATTACTAAAAGAAAATATTAAAAGAAACGTTTTTAAAAGCACTGATGTAGAATGATACAGGTATGAAAAGGCAAAATAAAATACATAGGGATGACATTTTTTGTGTATTGTGTTTTCTTTCTAAGTGAGGGTAATGTGTTCGAGTTTATTAATATGGGTCAGTATGTAGGGACAGCTGGGGGGCTGTGAAACAGGGTAATGCCTGTTTCTAACAGGGTAATGGGCGGTCACAAACCTAGACTGTCAGGTCCCTGGTGCAACATAATGCACACCCAAAAGTTGAAATGCACAATGTGAGTGACAATTACTAAAAGAAAATATTAAAAGAAACGTTTTTAAAAGCACTGATGTAGAATGATACAGGTATGAAAAGGCAAAATAAAATACATAGGGATGGTATGTGTTGTGTATTGTGTTTTCTTTCTAAGTGAGGGTAATGTGTTCGAGTTTATTAATATGGGTCAGTATGTAGGGACAGCTGGGGGGCTGTGAAACAGGGTAATGCCTGTTTCTAACAGGGTAATGGGCGGTCACAAACCTAGACTGTCAGGTCCCTGGTGCAACATAATGCACACCCAAAAGTTGAAATGCACAATGTGAGTGACAATTACTAAAAGAAAATATTAAAAGAAACGTTTTTAAAAGCACTGATGTAGAATGATACAGGTATGAAAAGGCAAAATAAAATACATAGGGATGGTATGTGTTGTGTATTGTGTTTTCTTTCTAAGTGAGGGTAATGTGTTCGAGTTTATTAATATGGGTCAGTATGTAGGGATGGCTGGGGGATGTGAAACAGGGTATTACCTGTTTCTTTAACAGGGTAATGTGTGGTCACAAACCTAGACTGTCAGTTCCCTGGTGCAACATTATGCACAGCCTATTTGAAAGTCTCTGAAACAAAGGACACCAATTACTAAAATAAAACTAAAATCTTGTGTTATGCAACTGAGACTTCGCTCTACGTGTGAGTGTGTGGGGCATGACTGATAAATATGGTATTCATGGACAACAGGCACATTCTTCAGCAATATGGCTAGGCATATTTTTTATAACAGTAACACACGATGTCCCAAACCCAGAAAGGCGGTAAAAAGGCCTGGAGATGCAGCATGATGGAAAAATGTAAGTTTTTTTTTTTAGCGCCTAAAGACACAAAGAGACTTCTGCGCTGGGGTACAGCTGGCATGGTCTGATAAGCACAGCTCGACGGCGAAAGAGTGGCGCGAAATATGCACATGGGCCTCATAGCCAGCCGGCTAGTGAAAGCATGACATTTTAAAAACGCTTACTTTTACATTTGAGTGGGTGCAGAGAAAAATTGAAGGGTAATACGTAAACTATCTCTCCACCAGTTTTTAGACACTTTAAATAGGACCTGCAGTGTCCCTCTATCAGAGTGCAGCAGATACTAGGGTACAGCTTTTTAAAGGCGCACTCTTACATGCAAACTCCCTGCTACATGTTCCCACCAGGCTGGAGGACGACCCGTCTGGGCTTTTATCAGATCCTAGCAGGTATAAAAATGAGGACGCAACTTAGACGCACACTGGCACCCTGACAAGTCTTTGGAGCACCTACCAGCATTTGGCGAGTGAACAGGCAGCAACAGAAGATCCCGAGGAGAACATGGCACACCCTGGCAGAAGTTCTGCTGATAATACAAACTCTATACTTAATGTGAGTAGTTATGTATATTGATTCCAGTGTATAAAGTATCTCATGCATTACTTAATAACTCTAGACCAGGAGTAAAATGTGAAAAAAAACCTATACACAAATGGCATTATAATACTATGGCAGAGAGGCTTAGCAGTTTAAGGTGGGAAAACATTTTTTTTAAAAACAATGACTGTTACACTTACCTTAAATGTAGATTGTCTTCAGGATCTGTAGCCTTGTACTTGATGCATGTCTTAGTAAAAGGGATCCTTTAAGGCCTGTGTTAGTAGAGGGAATTGGAGGCAAGACTATGGCTTGCGTAGGGTAGGGGGTGTGTTGTTATTAAAAAATATAAGCCTTTAGGGGCATAGGCATTAGGGGAGCTGAGGGGCCTGCCTGGGTGGACCTTAGTCTCACAAGGGGGCGCCCTTGGAGGGTCTCCGCGTTTTACCTAGAGGGGCATTAACAACCTCTATGTGGCATTAGGGACGGTGGAGACTGGCATCCTGTGTCTCCAACACCCACAAGCTATTTTTTAAAAAGCCCCAGCAAGGGCCTGCTGGGTCCCGGCTGCTGAGGCTGTTCCTGAGCCCTCCGGAGCACCGCAAGTGCTCAGGGGCTATGCGTGGTGGTAGCAGACCCCAGGGTGGGGAATCGTCTGCCCTGTGGGCCGTTTAAAATACTATTGGGGCAGGAGTGGGGCCGGAGCCTAGCCACGAGCGTCTCATGCAGCCCCTATTTCTTTTTTAAAAATCGGCGGCATGTCAGGGGGGCTGGGACCAGCCAAGGCTACCCTATGGCCTCAGTCCAGTCCCAGCGATATCCGCCATGCTCTGGGCCAGGTGGGGGCCTTAGATCAGCCTCCACAGGGGCCCGCCATGACTGCAATGCGGCCGGGGCAGGCGGTGTGCTCCGTAAGGGAGACCAATGCCTTTTCTTTTTAAAAAGAAAATATATATATATATTGCCGGCAGGGACGGCGGAGGCTGCCCTCAATGCCCCCGCCGCTCGTACCTCCTTTGCGCTGCTGCACGCGCGGCGGCTCGCGCTGGTGGCCGACCCCTCCTCCATGGGGCTGATGGTGTTCTGCGGCTGTCCCCAACGGGGGCTCCGAAGTGCAAATGAGCGCGAAGCTCAGAGCGTCTTCAAATCGCTCTGAGCCCCGCCCGCTGGCCCTGACGTCATGATGGGGGCGGAAGTCCGCCCCTATCATGGCAGCGCTGTACGCTGGGCTTCCAGCCTTATCCTATTAAGCCCTTCAACAAATGTAATTTAAAGCAGGGGGACGCTGAACGTACGAAGCGTTCCCCCTCCTGCTTTACTGACAAGCCCCATATTTTTAAACAGACATCTGTAAGCCTAGCAAGGCACTCCTGTAGGATTCCCATTTATACAAAAATAGGTTGTCTGGGAGCTACCCTTTCTATCAGGAAAAGGATTGGGTCACCAATAGCAAAAATTCAGAGTTCCTTCTCCTGGGTTCACTATTTATCAAATCTTTAATTAGTCATGGGGTCTTCCCTAGAGAAGCAAGGGGGTTTGTAGTGTTACAGTAGTTACCAAATTTACACTTCAATGAAAATGGTGCCCACAGGTATCAGCAAAAACATGAAACAAAAGTGTTGTTGTATAAAATTATTGATCAATTATTTATTTAAAAAACATAATGCAAACAATTTATAATGAGTCACAACATGTACAAAATTACAAATTTATTCTAGGTTTTTACAAACGCAAAAAACATTCATCATTTTAAAAAAGATTATTATTAAAACATCATACTGTCAATTATACAATGGTTTTTGTTAAAAATTACTGGGACATAGGAACGAAAAAGTGTCGACGCGGCGTTTCGGTGCCTCTTTATTTTGCACCTTCTTCAAGGACTCGTTCACGATTCAGTTATTCTACTCTGAAAACATACAGTGATACATAATGTTAGGCCCATATTTTCGTACATTTGCACATAGATATTTAATAACCTTTCTAGACTTAGCTGGTATTTGGTAACTATGAACATCAATACAAGCGCCCTGCGGTTTCTTAGCATTCATTTTGTTAACAGAATGCCAAGGATGGAATACATCCCTTGTGTTATGGGGGGTCTAATAGTTGTTATTTAGACACCTAGTGTACTACTCCTTACAGGTTATCAATTTCAGGGTAGATGTTATCGCCTTGGTGGGTTCTTTGATTTTTTCAAATTTCAAACTGAACCCTTTAACTTACCCAGGTGCGAACATCCTGGTGATCTTTCTTGTATTTCAGATTGAACACGTTTCTTCTTGTGCTCACTGTCTTTCCTTATCACTTATTTCTAAGGAAAATTGTATCATAAGTCATGATCGATAACTGTGCTTGTTTTTTACTTTAACTGTTGTTTTTGCACTATAATGAACTTATTCCGAAGTTTTTTACCTTGTGCAAGTGTCTTTGGTTGAGCGTCACTTGTTTTGGAAAAGATTGGGGACACGCTTCAGTCCTGTTAAGAGGATGTGTTCTAGTTATACCACTGGTTATCTGGTGTATTTGCTCCAACATTCAACATATTTTTGCAACTAAAGCAGCATGTTACTGGCTGTCTAGAGGCTCTATTTAGTCTAAATTTAACGTGACATTTCTTACCGGTCCGCTTTACTCTTGGTCTTTTGAGAGTGATGGAGGACGCCTCTGGGAGCTACCTTCTGATAATTTCATCCACCATTAACTCTGTGAAATACATTTTGTTATATTTATTACTCTAATGCCCTAACTTCTGTCGCTCAATTCTACTTTACAGGGGAAATTTATTACCTGTATGGTTAGAATGAATACATCTTAAGTTTATTTCTTTCTCCTTATGGCTTCTTCTTTGTGGGGCTTTTTTATCACATTAGCGGTCCACTCTATCAGGGAGAATCAGAAAATACTCACATTTAGTCAAGCATTGCCTTGCTATACTTTACTATTAAGTTAACTTTAACTGTTATAAATTATTTTAGCTTAGTTAAACTCTTAGGGAGTACCTAAGTATAGCCATATTGTTAGTAGTCAGAGGGGTCCTTTCTCACTTGCTCACCTGTCAAGGATAGCTGAACTGCACGGCGTCCTCCACCTTCCTGGACTCGTTTGGAATGAATGATTGCTGTTCTAAACCCTCATTTTTATACTTCATCTTATTGGGTAATTACTTGCACCTGTGGTTAATAATTCCATCTGTTGCGTTCGATGGATGTTTTCAGTTGGGCATACCGGTCGCCATCTTGTAGTGCCTTTTTTAATTAATATACTTGTTACTGTTCCTTATGGTTGTGGATCTCTATTTTTTTGGGTATCTATGAATGGGTTTCTTCTTGTCTTATATTAATTCCGTGTATTTACGGCATTAGACCATTTAAAACGGAGCGTTCTCGCGGACTTTTTTGAATTGTCTCTATTCGGTGTTAATTTTTATATAATACTCGCTTTTTATAGTACCAGCGTATTTTTGTTTTTTTTTGTTGTACCAGTGCTCACTTTTTTGCTCAAAACACCTCTAATTCGCTCACGTTTTTCGCCGGTGCCGGGATATACAACCGGGCTCGATTTCTTTGTATGGTGATCTCGGTCACATAACGTAGCCGCCATCTTGTAATGTGCAATCTATTACCCTTATCATATCTCTTAATCCCTATGCTTTGAAGGAAAAAGTTGTTCTGGGTGTTTTTATTTTAGTCTTTTTGTTGGCATACTATTATCCCAGCTTCTCATTGTTTAACCCTTGCGTGGCCCTGTGCTTTTGGCATTTATTTAAAACTAATTTCGTTGGTGTGTTTTGCATAGAGTTTATTTCTGAGCCCTGTGTCTAAGAAATTTTCACAATGTTATTTAGCGGTTGCATCTATTTTTGCTCGCCCTTTTAGAGTTCGGGCGCTTTATCGCTGTGTTGCACTCTTCCATATTCGATGCCTTGAGTCTAGGTGTTTAAACTGTTGTTTATATGGGTGCCATTTTGGATTGGGAAGGGGCTGCCTTTCACACTGAGTCGTGTGGAGGTAGAGCCTGCTTGTTTATAGTGTCACTTTTCATTACTGCCCATTCATAAATCTATAATTAAGTTCATTTGAAATTTGACAATTCATCAATGTTGGCTAGAGTCATAACGCTATTTCCTCAATATTAGTTTGTTGTTTGGAGCTATTTACAAATTATATGGTATTTTTCAGTACTTTTCAAAATATTTTCCATAGGGATGTGTTTGTCTTCCCTTGAGGTGTGCATTAATATGCAGCCAGGAGTTATTTTGGCTATTTCTTCCTTCCTGTCTCGATGTCTGAAACATCTGCACGTTTATCCTACACTTTTTACTCCTGCAGCTCTTTTACAAAATTCTCTCCCATTCTTCTCTATTGTTTAATCCCGTTTTGTAACTGTTGAATTTGGACATAAAAAACTGTTCCCTTAGTTTTCGTTTCCTGGTCCTATCTCCCCCTCTTCTGTTTGTGGTTATTGCTTCTAAAACACACCACCTAAGGTCCTCCACTTTGTGGTTCTGCTCTAACCAGTGTGTCACTAGGGGGGCGGCCGTTTTCTTTGTACGAATTGCTGATCTGTGTTCATTGATCCTTGATCTAATTTCACGCTGTGTCTCGCCAATGTATATTTTGGCACAGGGACATTTGATCAGATATACAACGTTTTGCGTTTTACAGTTGAATAAAGATCTATAAGTATGGGTTGTTTTACCACATTTGATGCTTGTTCCTGATATTATTAGGGTGCAGTTTGTGCAATTTCCGCAGGCTACATTACCAGTAGGTTTCGAGCCGTCTATGGTTCTAATCATATTTCTATTGTTTCTGTTGGGGTATGTATGTACAAGGCAGTTTCTCACTGTCCTGTTTCTCCTGAAAGCAAATATTGGTTTTGGCATCGGTACTTCTCCTGCCTCATTAATTAATTTCCAATTACTGTTAATACAATTTTTTATTTTGTTGGATATACAGGAGAAATTGGATACAAAGACAATGGGTTTGGTTGTTTTATCTTGGTTTACTTTCTGTTCGAAAAGACTCTCCCGATTATAATATTTTGCCCGCTTGTAGGCCTTTTTTACCATTGATTTAGGGTATCCTCTCTCTAAAAATGTGTTGATCATATTGCCTGCGTGTTTATCATATTCATTTTTAGTGGTGCAATTTCGTCTTATTCTTAAAAATTGCCCAAAGGGTATGTTGTTCTTTTGGGTCGCAGGGTGGTAGCTATTAAAATGGAGCATAGTGTTGCGGTCAGATGGTTTAGTGTATAACTCCACTGCAAGGGTGCCTTCCACATTTGTTATCGTTATATCGAGAAAATTGCACATCTCATTACTGTATGCGGAGGTGAACCTTAAGTTCTCGTCCCCTAAGTTAAGCCAAGTGATGAACTCAGTTAAATATTCTTCACTGCCTTCCCAGATGAAAAATATATCGTCTATAAACCTAGACCATTGAGATATATTTTCGTAGAAGGGTGCTGATGTATTAAACATGTGTTTTTGCTCAAAGTCTGCAACGTATAGGCATGCCAGGCTGGGGGCACAGGTAGCCCCCATGCTGGTGCCCTTCGTTTGATTATACATCGTTACTTTGCATAAAAAAATATTATTTTTCAGGATCAGTTCTAAGCAATCTATTATAAATATAGAGTGTTCTGATAGATCTTCCCCATCTTGAGCTAACATTTTTTTAATTACCTTGATTGTATCGTCTTGTGGAATGTTAGTATACAGTGCTTCTATGTCAAGCGTCACTAACCATTGTGTACCTGAGTTAAATTCAATGCCCTCCACTTTCTTTATCATCTCGGTGGTATCTTTTATGTATGCTGGTTGTTCAGTGACCATTGGTTGGATGAACTTATCCACATACTTGCTAAGGGGCTCTGTTAGTGAATTCAGGCTCGAGACTATTGGCCGCATTGGGGGATCGTTGATGTCTTTATGGACTTTTGGTAGTTCATATATTGCTGGAATTGTGGGTGTCTCGTTGTGGAGGAAGTTAAATTCCTCCTGGTTGATGATCCCGTCTTCCTTTGTTAACAGAAGTAAATTTTTAATCCGTTTTCCTAAATCTTGCCATTCTAGTGTATTGGATTTGACATAATGTTTTGGGTTGTCAAGGAGAAGATTCATTCTTCTATCGTAATCTGATGTTTCCAGTACCACTATACTCCCACCTTTATCTCCTGGCTTGATAGTGATTGTGCTATCATCTTCCAGATTTTTGAGGGCTTCTTTTTCTTTTACTGAGATGTTATATTGGGTCCAAATTTTTTGTTCAAATATCTCCTCTATATTTCTGCTAATAACTTTTTCAAATGTTTCCACATTTTTATTAACCATAGAGCTGGACGGCGTCCACACGGACTTGGGGCGTAGACCAGATTTGTTCTCTGATGGTATTCCGTCCTTACCTTCAAAGTATTTATTAAGTCTAATTTTACGGACAAAATTCTGCACGTCCCTCTCAAGTGTATATTTATCTGGTGGTCCTGCTATCGCAAAACCCAATCCCTTTTCTAAAATCTTTGTTTCTTCCCTATTTAGGTTTCTCTTGGATAGGTTAATAATTGGTGCTCTGGTGTTTTTATTTAGTCCCAGGTTTTCTGGCTCCTGGTCTTCATATATGGACGTTGTTGGCCCTGGTTCATCTGGTGGTATCCTCTCCCTCTCCCCCGTCCCCGGGGGTTCGGGTTTGGATTTTGACTGCGGTTTCCCTTTCGTCTGTCTAAAAAATCTAGACTCTCTCTATTCTGTTTTTGTTGACCTTCTTTGTTTTGTTCTGTATGGTCTGCCGGTGTGAGTTCATTCTCTGATTCGCTGCTGGTATATGACGTGTCAGAGAATGTTACTCCTTTTCTAAAATTTTGGCGTTTGTTAGTCTGCCAGTTGTTCTTACTCGGCCAGTCTTCTCTTGGTCTTTCAAAATAATCTTTCTGTAGATAGGGGTTGTTGGAATTAGGTAGCCTGGCCTAGGGCAAGACTCACATTCAGAGGCACAGTGTAAAGGTTGCAGACCACCCAAAAGTAATTTCACGCAATAGCACTCAAAAAGAAAACACTACACCAAAATTATATGAAAATACGTACTGCTTTATATAAAAATAATGTTCTCTTTGTTGTCAATTATTAGTAGCTCACATATAAATAGTTCAAAGCAGTTTAGATCACTTTCAGGGTCGGCAATTGCACTTTGTACGTTACTAGCAGATTATCACTTTTTAAATTACTAGCAGTCACTGTATTTCTGAATTCTTATCACACTTTTGCATTTGGAGAACCTGTACCTTAGAATCAATAATTACTTTTGAAGCTACTAAACAATTTATCAATAGAATTTCTATGGTGCATTACACTTGCCAGATAATCAATAATGACACTTTCAATTATAACAAATCCACATTCAGCAGGATTAACAGTTTACCTCATCAAGCACTGTGCTTGTTTAACCTGTTAAATTATAGCTTCCTATGACTCTTCAAAGAGATAATACCAGCACTTTACTTTAGATAAGGCTCTAGTACTCCAGATTTGTAGATATAATCCCCTCTGCCACAGTTGAACCTTAACTCACTAAGAGGACATGTAACATTTCCCTCTTCAGCAGGCACTTTCAGAGATATTAAATTAATAGTGCAGTTAACTAGTCTCCAGAGTCACTGGATATGGCTAATATGCTGTACCAATAACTTCCTCTTTCTAGCTCACAGTCAAAGAGGGTTTCCTCAGGCTTCCCACCACTTTATGAATTACAGTAGCTGAGAGGAGCAACAACCATTAATGGATCACCAGATGATTGCAGGCTCTAGCGCCACCTTCCCCCTCCAGATGACCTCCTTACTGTCAATTTCAGGCTCCTTCGAGGTCCCACCGGCCTCACTCCACTCCCTCCTGCCGAGCCAGCTGCCTGTTTAATGCTGGGGCGGGGGAATAGTGAAGCGCACTTGTCTCCTTGACGCTGGGGCAGAGGATCAGTGAAGCGCACTCGGTAAGGCCCCCTTTCCGCTCGCGCCAGCTCCTTTCTGAAGCGCCTGAGCGAAGGGGGAAAACGAAGCCTCACACTCCCTGGCCGGGGACGCGCTGATCACGGGGGCATGCGCAATGCGCTCCTTGCTCCTCAGCAGTTGCTCCCGCCTTCCTTGATCCGGCTCCACCTCATGGAGCCCGGCGGCGCTACAGAGCATGCGCGAAGGATCAGCGTCTTACCGCTGGAGGCCGCGCTGTACTTCCGATGCTGCTCTCTCCTCCCGGCTCACCTCAAACGCTGCCAAAGACTTCCCCGGCTCCGCTCCTCACTTCAGAGCCCTTGGCACAGCTCCACAACCGCGTTGCTCGCTCACACAGATGAAAGGACAGCACGGCCAACTGAACGACCGGTCCTGCTCCTTCAGCGTTCCCACACCGACCCAGGTGTAGAGCAACTTGTGGTCCCGCTGTCTCCGCTTCTCCAGCCCTGGTGGTCGCAGGTAGGGGTTTGGCACCAGGGGGGGCGCGATTTCAACAGATAGGCAGCACTGGGGTACAAGCAGAGCAAGGGGAGGGGCACCAGGATCAGCCCCTCTCCGTAGGAGAGTCCTTCTTTACAATCTTCTCCAGAATCAAGCTGCTGAGCAGAGGACTGCACACCGCAGCGCTGCAGTCTCCTTCTCCTATAGACTTCCCCAATATGTTTTAGAAAAGGGGCAAGCTAGGCGCCCAGGGTCTCCAGTAACTTCCCACAGCGGGGCCAGGGCAAATAACCAACAGGGGAATCGTGGGTTGGACCAGTAAGGTGGCTTCCCAGTCTAGGAGGTCAATCCTAAGTCCAGCCTCTTCCCACCCTCAGTTACAGCCTGCCCTCCAGCTGACTTCCACAGGTAGACAAAATGGCTGCCCCGCATTCCGCCTTATATAGGCTGCCCTTCAGTGGTCCAGAATGGACCAGAAGGTTCTGGAATGCCCTATGTTAGGCTATGGCCAAGTTCTGTTGGTGACAGTTGGGGCAGTTGGTGGCCACCATTTTAGGTGGTGCCAACTTTCCTGTCAGAACAGGCCTCTGGACCTGAGGTAAAAAACTATGAGGGGGAGAGGGAACACCTATCCCCCTGGCCAACACCTATAAAAAGTCAGTAGACACAAAAATTAATAAGGGTTTGAGGGGCAAAAAGGGGACAAAATAAATAAAAAATTAGGAGGGACTTCGTCAAAAAGCCAGACAGGTCTAACACGCGTCCCCCCCAGCTGAAAGTGGGGAGAACTACCTTGGGAGTCCTCATCACTAAGGCGGAAATACCTGGAGAGACCGTCTGCATTGGTGTGGTCCACTCCAGGCCGATGTTCCACCCGGAAGTCCATTCTGTGTAGGGAGATGGACCACCTCAACAACTTGGGATTTTCCCCCTTCATCTGCATCAGCCAACGAAGGGGTCGGTGGTCAGTCTGAACCAGGAAGTGCGAGCCAAAGAGGTATGGCCGCAGCTTCTTCAGAGCCCACACCACCGCAAAAGCTTCCCTCTCAATGGCACTCCACTTCTGTTCCCGGGGAAGCAGCCTCCTGGATAAGAAGACTACAGGTTGATCCAGGCCCTCTTCATTGAGTTGCGATAACACTGCCCCAATGCCATGTTCTGATGCATCCGTTTGGACAATGAACTCCTTGGAGAAGTCTGGGGCCCTCAGGACCGGTGCCGCACACATTGCCTGTTTCAACTTTTCAAAGGCTTGCTGACAAGCCTTTGTCCAAACTACCCGTCGAGGTTGTTTCTTGGAGGTGAGCTCTGTGAGGGGCGCTACAATAGTGCCATACCCCTTCACAAAGCGACGGTAGTATCCTGTGAGGCCCAGGAAAGCTCGGACCTCAGTCTGTGTCTTGGGGGGTTCCCAGGCCATGATTGCCTCAATCTTAGCCTGCAGGGGCTGCACAGTCCCCCTACCCACCAAGTGTCCAAGGTACACAACCGACCCCTGCCCAATCTGGCATTTGCTGGCTTTGATGGTCAATCCAGCTTGTCTCAGGGCCTGGAGAACGGCCTGCAAATGCTGCAGATGGTCCTCCCAACTGCTACTGAAGACAGCAATGTCATCCAAGTAAGCAGCAGAGAAACTCTCCATTCCAGAGAGGACCTGGTTCACCAGCCGCTGAAATGTGGCAGGGGCGTGCTTGAGCCCAAAGGGCATCACACAGAACTGGTAGTGTCCCTCAGGCGTGGAGAAGGCTGACCTTTCCCTTGCTCCATCTGTCAAGGAGATCTGCCAGTACCCTGAAGTGAGGTCAAAGGTACTTAGATATTGGGCAGCTCCTAGCCGGTCAATCAATTCATCCGCCCTAGGGATCGGATGAGCATCAGTCCTTGTCACTGAATTCAGTCCTCGGTAATCCACACAGAACCTCAGTTCAGGTGTGGTGCCTGGTAGTGCGGCTTTTGGCACGAGCACCACCGGACTGGACCAAGGGCTGTTGGAAGGTTCAATTACTCCCAGCATTTTGGCAACTTCTCCATGTATGCTAGCCTTCACCTTGTCAGACAGCCGGTAGGTCTTGGACTTCACTGGTGGGCTGTCTCCTGTGTCCACATCATGGGTACACAGGTGGGTCCTTCCCGGGACAAGGGAGAACAACGAAGAGTACTGCTCCAGTATCTGGCGGCAGTCTTCCCGTTGCTCAGGAGTGAGAGTGGGAGAGAGAATCACTCCCTCCACTGACCCATCCTTCTCTTGGGACGAAAAGAGATCTGGGAGAGGTTCGCTTTCCGCTTCCTCTCCCCCGTCAGTCACCATCATCAGCATGACTTCGGGCCTCTCATGGTGGGGCTTGAGTCGGTTGGCATGTAGCACCCGTAGGGGCTGTCGAGGGGTCTTAAGGTCCACCAGGTATGTGGCCTTACCCTTCTTTTCCAACACCTCAAAGGGGCCTGTCCAGCGATCCTGGAGGGCGCTAAGCTCTCCAGGCTCCATCACCCACACTTACTGTCCAGGCTCCAGTTCCACCTGGTGAGCGTTGTGGTCGTACCACTCCTTCATGACTGCCTGGCTGGCCTCCAAGTTGTCAGAAGCTTGCTTCCACAACTTCGCCATTTGGCTCCTGAAGGCCAGCATGTAGCTCACCACATCCTGGGGGGGTTTCCTGGGAGATTTCTCCCAACCATCCTTCACCAGGCTGAGAGGACCGCGTACAGGGTGCCCATACAGAAGCTCAAAGGGGCTGAAGCCCACTCCCTTCTGGGGCACTTCCCTGTAGGAAAAGAGTAAACAGGGTAGGAGGACATCCCATTTCCTCCGCAGGCTCTCGGGCAGACTTCTGATCATGCCCTTCAAGGTCTTATTGAACCTCTCAACCAGTCCATTCGACTGGGGGTGATAAGGAGTGGTGAACCGGTAGGTCACTCCACACTCCTTCCACATAGCCCGCATGTAAGCTGACAGGAAGTTGGTCCCCCTGTCGGACACAACTTCCTTGGGAAATCCCACTCGGGTAAAGATTCCCATTAGGGCTCTTGCCACTACAGGTGCAGTGACTGTCCTCAGAGGTATTGCCTCTGGGTACCGTGTGGCATGATCCACCAGTACCAGGATAAACCTGTGACCAGCTGCTGTTGGTGGATCCAAAGGCCCTACAATGTCGATGCCCACCCTCTCAAAGGGGGTGCTAACGACTGGAAGTGGTTCCAGGGGAGCTTTTAGCTTCACCCCTGTTTTCCCACTGGCCTGGCAGGTTACACATGTCCTACAGTATGTGTTGGACGCCACTTTCATCTGAGGCCAGTAAAAGTGGAGGACAAGCCGTGCAAAGGTCTTGTCCTGGCCTAAGTGTCCTGCCAGGGGTATGGCATGAGCCAATTCCAAAAGAAAGGCTCTGTACTGTTGCGGGACTACCAAGGCCCTCGATGAACCAGGCGAGGGTACCTTGGGTTCACTGTAGAGGAGTCCATCCTCCCAGTAAATATGGTAATGTCCCGTAACATCACCTGCTGCTTGGGCTTCAGCCTGTCGCCTCAGTCCCTCAAGGGTGGGGCACTCCCTCTGCCCCTTACAGAATTCCTCCCTGGTAGGACCTCCCTCCACATGCCACTCCGCAGGGATGGGTAAATCCTCCAGAGAGTCTACTTCCCCCTCCACGGACTCCTGGTCCACCACCGCAGGTGGCCGATCTGTCTCATGGGGTGTGGAAGCCGGAGCAGGCTTTCTCTGTCTCCGGGTCTGTCCCTTCTTAGCAGCGGGTTGGGCCATTGTTCCAGGCTCCAACCCAGGCGAACTCCCTCTCCGGGCAGTCGCAGACCGTGTGCTGACACAGGCCCAGTCAGGTGTACCCAGCATCGCAGAATGCGTCCGGTATTCCACCTCTCTCCAAGTATTGTGTTCCATGTCATTCCCCAACAGACAATCGACTGGCACGGCAGGGCTTACGGCAACTCGAAGTGAACCTGCAACCCCCTCCCACTCAAAGGGAACCTCAGCCACTGGATAGTGGCCCATTCTGCCGTCAGCCATCGCGGCGGGGTGGAGTACATTAGGAACAACCTGCTCTGGGGACACCAGCTGACTTCTCACCATAGTCATGCTGGCTCCTGTATCCCTCAGAGCCTCCCCTCTCTGGCCATTGATGGTAACCCATTGCCCATACTTTGTAGTATTTGGGGGCACCTGGATCTTTGGCACCATCTCCCGCTCTCCCAGGGACACTAAGGTGACACCCGCCCACTCACCCCCCTTATCTAAGGGCATCTCCTCCCCGAGCGCTACACTAGCTACTCCCGGTGACTTTCCTCCGGTGGGAGGGGGTGGTCTCTTTGGGCATCTGACATCTCCCTTATAATGTCCAACGCCACCGCATTCAAAACAGTGGAGAACCCTGGGCTGCTGGCTCTGGCCAGGATGAGGGTTCCGGGGCGGGTTTGCCCTAGGGGTGAAACCTGCTCCCTTCCCTTGGAAGTTATTTTGGGGACCTTTAGAGAACTCTTTCTTTTTCTCCCCCCCTCCTTCTTCTGGGGGGTGCCCTGTCCGGCTTTTTGAGATTCCCCTCCAGTCCCCTTGGAGGACACCCGGGTACTTGTCCAGATGTCCGCCTCCTCTGCAAGCTTCCGGGGATTGGTCAGCTTGCTGTCTACCAGGTGTTGGCGCAGCTCGGGAAAACATTTCTCGAGGAGGTGTTCTCTCAAAAACAGATCGTACAGCCCCTCATAATCTTTTACCTCACTGCCCTTGACCCAACCCTCTAAGGCCTTTCTGGCGTAATCAAGGAAGTCCACCCAGTTCTGAGTGCCCATCTTGTGGCTCCCCCTGAACTTCTGTCGGTACCTTTCTGGGGTGAGCCCGAACTTCCTCAATAACGCCAGCTTCATGGTGGGGTAGTTTGTCTGTTCCTCTGGATCCAGGGCCAGCAAGGTGTCCCGACCAGCAGGAGGCATGTACTTGTACAAGCTACCCCCCCAGTGCTTCTCCTGCACTCCATGAACCTTCAGAGAAACCTCATAAGCGGCCAGCCACTTAGCTACATCGTCCCCCTGACTGAAGCTCGCTATCAGGTCCTTTGGGATATAGGGTTTGGTCTCCCTGGCTGACTCTTTCGGTTCGCTGCCACCATTCCTAACAGGAGAGGACCCCCGTTGCAGACTTTGGAGCTCCAGTTCCTTCAGTCTAAACTCGTGGACCATCCTCCTCTCCTCTTTCTCCTGCTCCAACTTAGCCAACTCCCACTTTAGCTGTCTTTTCTCCCTCCTATCGGTGAGCTCGGCTTCTGTTAGGCTTTTCCCAGAAATGCTACTGCCCTTTCTGGAATAGGACACTGGTCCGGTGAGCAAGTTTTCCCCCTCATGGCGGAATAACTCCTCCACCTCCCCCACCGTGTCCTGGTCGACCTCTTCATCCTCCTCCTTTGTCTCTTGGTGTGCCTCCACCCAGGCCCTGAGGCTAGTCTGGAGCTCCCCCTTCCTAGCACCATGTTTGAAAAAGACCCCCATTTGTTGGCAGAACATTCTCAATTGGGGCACGGAATAGACTTCCAGGTTTTCCACCGCAAACTCCATTGTGAGTCTGGCAAACCTGGATACACACCAGAAATTCTAGAGTGGCGAGGGCAACCTAAAACCAACTCCACCCACCACCAGGAATAAATTTAGAAAAAACAAAAAGACTAATTGGGAGGGCCGCAAGGAGAAAACTCCTGGTGTAGGTTGGGTGTATTACGTCAAATTACTAGTAAGTAGCTGCAACCAAGTCCGCAATCCCACCGCTAGGCACCAATATGTTGGAATTAGGTAGCCTGGCCTAGGGCAAGACTCACATTCAGAGGCACAGTGTAAAGGTTGCAGACCACCCAAAAGTAATTTCACGCAATAGCACTCAAAAAGAAAACACTACACCAAAATTATATGAAAATACGTACTGCTTTATATAAAAATAATGTTCTCTTTGTTGTCAATTATTAGTAGCTCACATATAAATAGTTCAAAGCAGTTTAGATCACTTTCAGGGTCGGCAATTACACTTTGTACGTTACTAGCAGATTATCACTTTTTAAATTACTAGCAGTCACTGTATTTCTGAATTCTTATCACACTTTTGCATTTGGAGAACCTGTACCTTAGAATCAATAATTACTTTTGAAGCTACTAAACAATTTATCAATAGAATTTCTATGGTGCATTACACTTGCCAGATAATCAATAATGACACTTTCAATTATAACAAATCCACATTCAGCAGGATTAACAGTTTACCTCATCAAGCACTGTGCTTGTTTAACCTGTTAAATTATAGCTTCCTATGACTCTTCAGAGAGATAATACCAGCACTTTACTTTAGATAAGGCTCTAGTATTCCAGATTTGTAGATATAATCCCCTCTGCCACAGTTGAACCTTAACTCACTAAGAGGACATGTAACCTTTCCCTCTTCAGCAGGCACTTTCAGAGATATTAAATTAATAGTGCAGTTAACTAGTCTCCAGAGTCACTGGATATGGCTAATATGCTGGTCCAATAACTTCCTCTTTCTAGCTCACAGTCAAAGAGGGTTTCCTCAGGCTTCCCACCACTTTATGAATTACAGTAGCTGAGAGGAGCAACAACCATTAATGGATCACCAGATGATTGCAGGCTCTAGCGCCACCTTCCCCCTCCAGATGACCTCCTTACTGTCAATTTCAGGCTCCTTCGAGGTCCCACCGGCCTCACTCCACTCCCTCCTGCCGAGCCAGCTGCCTGTTTAATGCTGGGGCGGGGGAATAGTGAAGCGCACTTGTCTCCTTGACGCTGGGGCAGAGGATCAGTGAAGCGCACTCGGTAAGGCCCCCTTTCCGCTCGCGCCAGCTCCTTTCTGAAGCGCCTGAGCGAAGGGGGAAAACGAAGCCTCACACTCCCTGGCCGGGGACGCGCTGATCACGGGGGCATGCGCAATGCGCTCCTCGCTCCTCAGCAGTTGCTCCCGCCTTCCTTGATCCGGCTCCACCTCACGGAGCCCGGCGGCGCTACAGAGCATGCGCGAAGGATCAGCGTCTTACCGCTGGAGGCCGCGCTGTACTTCCGATGCTGCTCTCTCCTCCCGGCTCACCTCAAACGCTGCCAAAGACTTCCCCGGCTCCGCTCCTCACTTCAGAGCCCTTGGCACAGCTCCACAACCGCGTCGCTCGCTCACACAGATGAAAGGACAGCACGGCCAACTGAACGACCGGTCCTGCTCCTTCAGCGTTCCCACACCGACCCAGGTGTAGAGCAACTTGTGGTCCCGCTGTCTCCGCTTCTCCAGCCCTGGTGGTCGCAGGTAGGGGTTTGGCACCAGGGGGGGCGCGATTTCAACAGATAGGCAGCACTGGGGTACAAGCAGAGCAAGGGGAGGGGCACCAGGATCAGCCCCTCTCCGTAGGAGAGTCCTTCTTTACAATCTTCTCCAGAATCAAGCTGCTGAGCAGAGGACTGCACACCGCAGCGCTGCAGTCTCCTTCTCCTATAGACTTCCCCAATATGTTTTAGAAAAGGGGCAAGCTAGGCGCCCAGGGTCTCCAGTAACTTCCCACAGCGGGGCCAGGGCAAATAACCAACAGGGGAATCGTGGGTTGGACCAGTAAGGTGGCTTCCCAGTCTAGGAGGTCAATCCTAAGTCCAGCCTCTTCCCACCCTCAGTTACAGCCTGCCCTCCAGCTGACTTCCACAGGCTTCCATGGCTGCCCCGCATTCCGCCTTATATAGGCTGCCCTTCAGTGGTCCAGAATGGACCAGAAGGTTCTGGAATGCCCTATGTTAGGCTATGGCCAAGTTCTGTTGGTGACAGTTGGGGCAGTTGGTGGCCACCATTTTAGGTGGTGCCAACTTTCCTGTCAGAACAGGCCTCTGGACCTGAGGTAAAAAACTATGAGGGGGAGAGGGAACACCTATCCCCCTGGCCAACACCTATAAAAAGTCAGTAGACACAAAAATTAATAAGGGTTTGAGGGGCAAAAAGGGGACAAAATAAATAAAAAATTAGGAGGGACTTCGTCAAAAAGCCAGACAGGTCTAACAGGGGTACACTAATTCAGGTTTGTATTGGTTGAGGTCTTTCCTAAACTTATTGCTTTTCTTATTAATTAGGTAATCTTTATAACTATCCAGGTCTTTTTGGATTTCCTCTAGTTTCAATTTTGCGTCTTCTACTGTGGTGTTATCTTTTAGTTTTCTCTCCATTTCGTCAAGCTCTACCTTTTCTATAATTAGCGTAGCTTGTGCTGTCTCTATAATCAATAAGAGCCAGTCCCTACTGCATCTGTTAGCTATGAATGTCCAGGTTTCTACGAACTTTTCATTTTTTACAAATAGGCTGGGCTCATTTCTCACCTGCAAACCTTTAGGTATCATTCCTTTCTTACAGTATTGAATGAGGAAATCCGAATGTAATTCGGTCCTAATTGTCTTTTTCTTGAGATTCCAGAGTTCTTTCCATTGCTCTGTATCGGAGTTGGTTGTTGATATTGTGTTGGTATTTTTATCAGAGCTATTAACTAACTTATTAAATTGGTCTTCAGAGAAACTAAAGACTTTGAAAGTGTCCATTATTAATTTAGGAACACCTGCGTGTCTTAATCACGCCTCCCACTCAGGGGAAAGAGAGAACAAAACTCCCCAGTTCAAGAACAGTGCATATAAACAAAAATAGGTTGTCTGGGAGCTACCCTTTCTATCAGGAAAAGGATTGGGTCACCAATAGCAAAAATTCAGAGTTCCTTCTCCTGGGTTCACTATTTATCAAATCTTTAATTAGTCATGGGGTCTTCCCTAGAGAAGCAAGGGGGTTTGTAGTGTTACAGTAGTTACCAAATTTACACTTCAATGAAAATGGTGCCCACAGGTATCAACAAAAACATGAAACAAAAGTGTTGTTGTATAAAATTATTGATCAATTATTTATTTAAAAAACATAATGCAAACAATTTATAATGAGTCACAACATGTACAAAATTACAAATTTATTCTAGGTTTTTACAAACGCAAAAAACATTCATCATTTTAAAAAAGATTATTATTAAAACATCATACTGTCAATTATACAATGGTTTTTGTTAAAAATTACTGGGACATAGGAACGAAAAAGTGTCGACGCGGCGTTTCGGTGCCTCTTTATTTTGCACCTTCTACAAGGACTCGTTCACGATTCAGTTATTCTACTCTGAAAACATACAGTGATACATAATGTTAGGCCCATATTTTCGTACATTTGCACATAGATATTTAATAACATTTCTAGACTTAGCTGGTATTTGGTAACTATGAACATCAATACAAGCGCCCTGCGGTTTCTTAGCATTCATTTTTTTAACAGAATGCCAAGGATGGAATACATCCCTTGTGTTATGGGGGGTCTAATAGTTGTTATTTAGACACCTAGTGTACTACTCCTTACAGGTTATCAATTTCAGGGTAGATGTTATCGCCTTGGTGGGTTCTTTGATTTTTTTTAAATTTCAAACTGAACCCTTTAACTTACCCAGGTGCGAACATCCTGGTGATCTTTCTTGTATTTCAGATTGAACACGTTTCTTCTTGTGCTCACTGTCTTTCCTTATCACTTATTTCTAAGGAAAATTGTATCATAAGTCATGATCGATAACTGTGCTTGTTTTTTACTTTAACTGTTGTTTTTGCACTATAATGAACTTATTCCGAAGTTTTTTACCTTGTGCAAGTGTCTTTGGTTGAGCGTCACTTGTTTTGGAAAAGATTGGGGACACGCTTCAGTCCTGTTAAGAGGATGTGTTCTAGTTATACCACTGGTTATCTGGTGTATTTGCTCCAACATTCAACATATTTTTGCAACTAAAGCAGCATGTTACTGGCTGTCTAGAGGCTCTATTTAGTCTAAATTTAACGTGACATTTCTTACCGGTCCGCTTTACTCTTGGTCTTTTGAGAGTGATGGAGGACGCCTCTGGGAGCTACCTTCTGATAATTTCATCCACCATTAACTCTGTGAAATACATTTTGTTATATTTATTACTCTAATGCCCTAACTTCTGTCGCTCAATTCTACTTTACAGGGGAAATGTATTACCTGTATGGTTAGAATGAATACATCTTAAGTTTATTTCTTTCTCCTTATGGCTTCTTCTTTGTGGGGCTTTTTTATCACATTAGCGGTCCACTCTATCAGGGAGAATCAGAAAATACTCACATTTAGTCAAGCATTGCCTTGCTATACTTTACTATTAAGTTAACTTTAACTGTTATAAATTATTTTAGCTTAGTTAAACTCTTAGGGAGTACCTAAGTATAGCCATATTGTTAGTAGTCAGAGGGGTCCTTTCTCACTTGCTCACCTGTCAAGGATAGCTGAACTGCACGGCGTCCTCCACCTTCCTGGACTCGTTTGGAATGAATGATTGCTGTTCTAAACCCTCATTTTTATACTTCATCTTATTGGGTAATTACTTGCACCTGTGGTTAATAATTCCATCTGTTGCGTTCGATGGATGTTTTCAGTTGGGCATACCGGTCGCCATCTTGTAGTGCCTTTTTTAATTAATATACTTGTTACTGTTCCTTATGGTTGTGGGTCTCTCTATTTTTTTGGGTATCTATGAATGGGTTTCTTCTTGTCTTATATTAATTCCGTGTATTTATGGCATTAGACCATTTAAAACGGAGCGTTCTCGCGGACTTTTTTGAATTGTCTCTATTCGGTGTTAATTTTTATATAATACTCGCTTTTTATAGTACCAGCGTATTTTTGTTTTTTTGTTGTACCAGTGCTCACTTTTTTGCTCAAAACACCTCTAATTCGCTCACGTTTTACGCCGGTGCCGGGATATACAACCGGGCTCGATTTCTTTGTATGGTGATCTCGGTCACATAACGTAGCCGCCATCTTGTCATGTGCAATCTATTACCCTTATCATATCTCTTAATCCCTATGCTTTGAAGTAAAAAGTTGTTCTGGGTGTTTTTATTTTAGTCTTTTTGTTGGCATACTATTATCCCAGCTTCTCATTGTTTAACCCTTGCGTGGCCCTGTGCTTTTGGCATTTATTTAAAACTAATTTCGTTGGTGTGTTTTGCATAGAGTTTATTTCTGAGCCCTGTGTCTAAGAAATTTTCACAATGTTATTTAGCGGTTGCATCTATTTTTGCTCGCCCTTTTAGAGTTGGGGCGCTTTATCGCTGTGTTGCACTCTTCCATATTCGATGCCTTGAGTCTAGGTGTTTAAACTGTTGTTTATATGGGTGCCATTTTGGATTGGGAAGGGGCTGCCTTTCACACTGAGTCGTGTGGAGGTAGAGCCTGCTTGTTTATAGTGTCACTTTTCATTACTGCCCATTCAAAAATCTATAATTAAGTTCATTTGAAATTTGACAATTCATCAATGTTGGCTAGAGTCATAACGCTATTTCCTCAATATTAGTTTGTTGTTTGGAGCTATTTACAAATTATATGGTATTTTTCAGTACTTTTCAAAATATTTTCCATAGGGATGTGTTTGTCTTCCCTTGAGGTGTGCATTAATATGCAGCCAGGAGTTATTTTGGCTATTTCTTCCTTCCTGTCTCGATGTCTGAAACATCTGCACGTGTTCAATCTGAAATACAAGAAAGATCACCAGGATGTTCGCACCTGGGTAAGTTAAAGGGTTCAGTTTGAAATTTAAAAAAATCAAAGAACCCACCAAGGCGATAACATCTACCCTGAAATTGATAACCTGTAAGGAGTAGTACACTAGGTGTCTAAATAACAACTATTAGACCCCCCATAACACAAGGGATGTATTCCATCCTTGGCATTCTGTTAACAAAATGAATGCTAAGAAACCGCAGGGCGCTTGTATTGATGTTCATAGTTACCAAATACCAGCTAAGTCTAGAAATTTTATTAAATATCTATGTGCAAATGTACGAAAATATGGGCCTAACATTATGTATCACTGTATGTTTTCAGAGTAGAATAACTGAATCGTGAACGAGTCCTTGAAGAAGGTGCAAAATAAAGAGGCACCGAAACGCCGCGTCGACACTTTTTCGTTCCTATGTCCCAGCAAAAACCATTGTATAATTGACAGTATGATGTTTTAATAATAATCTTTTTTAAAATGATGAATGTTTTTTGCGTTTGTAAAAACCTAGAATAAATTTGTAATTTTGTACATGTTGTGACTCATTATAAATTGTTTGCATTATGTTTTTTAAATAAATAATTGATCAATAATTTTATACAACAACACTTTTGTTTCATGTTTTTGCTGATACCTGTGGGCACCATTTTCATTGAAGTGTAAATTTGGTAACTACTGTAACACTACAAACCCCCTTGCTTCTCTAGGGAGGATTCCCATTTATGCCTGTGTCCGGGACCCCTGGTGGCCATGGAGTCCCGGCGCAGGTTCAAAGAACCTGTGATCCTGGGCAAATCTGTGTTCCTGGGCAAATAACAGGGCAGCAGTTTTTTATTTAGCGCAAATTTCATCCCAAGGTGGCAGGGCACTTTACATAATAACCTATTGCAAGACATGAGAACCAAGGATACCCTAGCTCAATCAGCCCCTAGTTCTGGGACAAATAAAATTGCCTACTGTAACACACTTAGGGCACACGTAAAGTGCTCTGAATTCCCTAGGGCTCAGGATATATTTTAGCATGTACCTTTTACTAGTATTTTAATATTGTATTATTTATTTATTTATTTATGTATATATACATATATTTATTTTTTTCCCCTTACGCAGGATTTTCAAGAGCTAACCCTGGCTGATGCGGTAAATGCTGCTTTTGCCCAAGGTGCATGTATAGAGCCAGTCTTTTTTAGAAATAGTAGTAAAAACACTCTTCTTGCATTTTTGTAACTGTCTTTTCTATATGTTTTTTCTTTTTTCAGACGAGGACATGGATATGCTAATATCCTCTGACATAATTCAGCAACAATTGGATGCTGAGGAGCGGGAGAAGCAACAAGCTTATAATACGCCTATTGTCGGTAAGTACAGGGTGTGTGTGTGTGTGTGTGTGTGTGTGTGTGTGGGTGTGTGTGTGTGTGCGTGTGTGTGTGTGTGTGTGTGTGTGTCATGCTTTATACATATGTATATTTACATATATTGTTTCTTTTTTAGGGGCTGTGCCCGATGCTGTGAATCAGGCTAACCCTGAAATCCCTGTTAAAGGAAGAGCCTTGAAAAGGTCAGCCAACAGCTGTTAAAAAGGGGCCTCCTCCTGAGAAGAGGGTTCGGCAACCAACACCTATGCTTAAAAGCGTGTGGCCTATGAAGAATTGGCCTCCACAAAGACTGCAAGCAGGTGAGCTTTTAACAGTAGTGACTTCGTTTTTAAAAGCATGTTTTACTCTGATATAGTGTAAAGTAGAATAGTCCACTGTTTATCACAGGTGTATGTAAGAAACTCCACTGTAATTATTGTTACTTTTATAGTTTTTAATATATATATATTATAGTTTTTGATATATATTATTGTTTACCCCTGTAGAAGCAGTGAACCTTTTTGCGGAAAGAAGAGACCCAGTCAGTGGTGATCATTTATCAATACATCTAAAGGACATCACAAATGTGGGGCAAAATAAAGCAAAGGAAACAGCTGTTGAGGCCGCTGAGGCCCAGAGGGACAACATATACCAAGGTATACATTTATCCAAACGTAGTTGGCATCAAATTTCTGGTAAACCTGTTGAAGAGACTGTTGAAGATGTTAAAGCAGCTAAAGTAAAGCCTTCATGTGCGAAAAAGTTAAAGCTGGATCTACCGTCTACTCCTGTTACTCAAAATGACCCCAGAGGTTTAGCTAAAAGAAAATCCTCTACACAGTTGTCTAGGACTGCCTCTTTCTCACAGATTCCTAGTGTCCTAGCGGATGGGCAGGGCCACGTAGACATTCCTGCCACAGAAAGCTCCATACAGCCTGTGTCAGGTCATAAACAGAGAGTTAAAGGAGTGAGGTCTAGACAGGGCAAAAAGTCCGAGACAACCAGAGTCTCTGGTAATTTACAGACTGATCTTGAGAGTAATAGGGCCCCTATAGCAAATAATGACACTGTTATCAGCGAGGAGGTTGCTGAAAGTAATGAATCCGAACAGGCTTTGCAAGCCAGTATTATAAAGCTTCTTCAGGATATGTCTAGATTAACAGAGAGTTCTGAATTAGCACCCACAGAAGTGTCCGAACTGCTCTCAAAAGGGATCTATGAGGAATATAGAGTCCCATCACCCAGTCCCGTCTTCCCGCAGACCACTAAGGCCCAATATTATCAGGACGAGGTTTTAAATTTCTTTGAGCCATGGTCGCCGCCAGCCCCCATGGCGACATTTGAGCCCCCCCTCTAGCGTAATAATATTGTCCTCGCCCACTTCAGACCATAGTATAGCTTTGGAGGGGGTTGAAAAGTTGTATTATAAATCAGCATTTAGCCCTAAGGAATCCGCTCCAGGCTGTTCGCATTGGGATACTGCTTCTTTAGAGCCCAGCAGCAATAATCTTGATAATCCACGAAGCACCATGAGTCACTTAATAGGTGTTAATACCCCGGGGTGTCTGCAGCTGGACCCAATTTTAACAGATACCAGCGCCGGTATCAATAATAAAACTGCTAATAGTGATGAGGGAACGATCCAAAGGAGGCCCTGTAGTAATGTAAACCCCACATTAATAGATACACTCGCCTACAGCGACAATTCGGCAATAGTTTATAAAACTATTTTACTAACCAATATCAATGAAATGCAAAAGGCTGTCAAGCAGGTAAAAGCTAGGGTAAGCTTTATAATCTCAAAACATGGGAAAGCAAAAAACAAGAGCCGGCCTATAAGCGAAGTGTTGGAGGAGATGAATCAAGCTGCGAATATATGCGCAAGCAGTGTTGTGACAGCCTGTGAATCAACAGCTAAGCACCTAGCGCTCATACCATTATGACTAGACTCTGAGATAGCCCAAAGCATTTCTAATGAGGTGTTTAAGCCTAAAGCTGCATATGTATCAAAATATAAAAAAACGATCCGCAAGATACTTAATAACGCGTAGCTAATCTTACGAACAGTGAAGAAGACAAAACAGGCGGAAAAGAACACCGGCTGTTTAAAGCCCTCACAGGTACCAATAAGGAGGTGTAAAAAGGATCCTATGGAGTCCCAATTTACAAATTTTCTTGTTCAATCAGGATGTGGGAGGATACCCCAAGACACAAGGGTTAAGAACAAACAGAAATGGATTAATAGGGCCAGGGTCCGTCGCCGATTAACAAATAGCCTAAAGAAAGCGCGAATACATGTCAGAAGAAGAATTAAAAAACTAGCGGCTCAGGCATCCAGACAGACCCCCCAAGAAACCCTTCCTGTAATACTGCCATGGAGCAACAGCCCACAGCCTGAAGACTTAGAGCATGTGTATTTAGAGAGCGTCAGAAGGTGCAGCCGTCATGCCAGGAAATTTAATGCTACAGAACACTATGAGGAGTTTAGGTTTGTCAATCTTGACCGTATAGCCTCATTAGAACAAGGCATTCTAGCTATTCATCAAGCTATACAAACACTCATAGAGCGTATGTTACAGGATACAGGACCTAATGATTTTTTTCAGCTGAGGTTTCAAGGACAAGATCTCAATAGTCCTTTATTCACAACTATAGGAGCCCGTGATGTCTTTGATGATGTAGTTTTTTTTAGAGAACCTCACTAATCTTTTGCAAAGCAAAACTGGGATAATCGCTCATGGAACCTTTGGAGTCATAGCTCTAGTTGTCCGATTTCGTGCAGGAGGTGGTACTTCTAGACCATTAAAGACTATTCTGTTCAGTAAAATCATAGGAAAGAAACAAAAATGGCTGCTTGATTTTAACAACCCTGAAGCTAATACATGTCTGGCTGCCAGCATAGCAGGACTTTTGGCTAGCCGTGAAACTAGCGATGCTGTTATCTTGTCTAGATCTAATGCAGCCCACACAGCTCTTAATGTACCTAAAAATCAACCTGTTGGTTTTGGATACCTAGGGCTTTTTGAGAACTATTTTAAAGTAACAGTAAAAATTCTGTACAACAGCGGCACATGGCGATACTTCACATCCGGCAAGCCTCTGAAAAACACGACCATTTATGTTCTTCACCATGAAAACCATTTTTATGGTATCCTGAATTTAAAAGGATTTTTAGGTGCTAAGTATCTGTGTGCCCACTGTGATCACATTTACACCAATCATCTAGCTCATGACTGTGAAATGCATTGTAAAATGTGTCAGACAGCTGGATGCAAAGTTATAGCGGAGCAGCAGGTGCGATGCGGCATCTGTAATCTATTCTGTCGCTCACAAAAATGTCTGACCACGCATAACACGTTTATCAGGTGCAAACGTAAAAAAGATTGTGCTCGATGTGGGCATTACGTCGCAGAAGACCACAATTGCCCTGGGATGCAATGTCCCCGCTGTAAAGAGTCTTTTCAGCCTGGTGCAGACCACCTGTGCTTCATGCGCAAGGCACGTCAACCCCCTAAAACAGAAGATTACATCATTTTTGATATAGAGTGCACCCAAGAAACATCCGTGCATGAGCCCAATTATATCTACGCTCATCATCTAACTTCGGATGAGAACTGGGAGTTTGAAGGTCGGTCCTGTGTGAGTGATTTCCTAGTCACATTCACGCAGCCCAGATATAAGGGGTATACCATGATGGCTCATAACTCAAAGGGGTATGACTCCTTTTTTATTTTACAGAAGTTGATTAGTGAAAAGATGCCTGTAAAGCTCATCACCCAGGTCTCTAAGTTAATGTCTGTAACTGTTGTAACCTTACAAATACGTTTTATAGACACCTTAAATTTTCTGCCCATGAAATTAAGTAAGTTGCCAAAAGCTTTTGGCTTTCCTGGATGTAAAGGTTATTTCCCCCATTTTTTTAACACATGGGCTAATCAAAATTACGAGGGTCCTATGCCACCTACACACAGCTACGGAGTTGAGTACATGATGCCTGATGAGAAAATTAACTTTTTACAATGGTATAGTGAAAACAGTGACAAAACCTTTAATTTTCAGAGCAAGTTAAAAGCCTACTGTAAGGCGGATGTTATGATCCTACGCCAGGCTTGTAACCTTTTCAGAGATGCAGTTGTTGACATGACTAAACAGGTGGTGGTGACCAACCCCAACACGCCTAGGGAGAGTGAATCTATTGAGTACATTGACCCCTTTCAAAGTATCACGCTAGCTTCTATGTGCATGTCTATCTATAAGCACATGTTTTTACAGCCTCAAAGCATAGCCTTAGTACCAGCTGATCTCTATAATGGTAAACAAAAGCGTTACTCCACCCCATCAGTACAATGGCTTATGTACATCTCTAACAAAGAAAACATCTGCATTCAGCACGCCTTACAGGGCGGTGAATATCGCATTGGCTCCTACTACTTGGATGGGTACGCAGTAATCAATGGGAGACCAACAGCCTTTGAATACAATGGTTGCTTTTATCATGGATGCCCCAGATGTTACAAGCCCCATGCGTTTAATAAACTGCTGGGCACAAAGTTTGGTCACCTCTATAGGCGCACCCTGATGAAAGCTCAAGATATTGAAAACCAGGGCTTCATTATGAGAACACTTTGGGAACACGAGTGGATTGACATGTTGGCATCAGACGCCGAGTTAGATCTTTTTCTCAAGAGGGAACAGTTACCTGAACATCTGGATCCCCGTCAGGCCTTATTTGGGGGCCGTACAAATGCGATACAATTGTACAGAGCTGTGGGTCCGGGGGAGAAAATACACTACTATGATTTCACAAGCTTGTATCCATTTGTCAACAAACTGAAGTTATAACCCGAAGGACACCCCACTATTATATACCGCGACTTTAAATCTTTAGACACATACTTTGGCCTAGTTAAGTGTGAAATATATCCACCCAGGGGTCTTTACTTTCCAGTGTTACCCTACAGAGTGGATAGTAAGCTCATGTTCCCCCTGTGCCGAACATGCGCTGAAAGTAAAGAGACCGACTTATGTCCCCACACTGAAGCACAGAGGATGTTGACAGGTACCTGGTGTAGCATAGAGGTTCAAGAGGCCCTAAAGAAAGGATACAGGCTAGGTAAAATATTTGAAATTTGGCACTCTGAAAGGACTACAACGCAGCTTTTTTCTGAGTATATTAATTTATTTCTCAGAGACAAGCAGGAGGCCTCTGGGTATCCAGAATGGTGCACTGATGCTGCCTCCAAGCAACAGTACATCTCTGAATACTATGCTCATGAAGGCATAAACCTGAGACCCGATTTTATCCAAGTCAACCCCGCCAAGCGTCAGCTGGCAAAGTTATGCCTCAATTCTTTATGGGGTAAATTTGCACAACGTACCAACCTCCCAAACACAACCATCATTACCGATCCTGACGAGTTGTTTAATTACCTTTTTGCACCCCATTATGACATATCCACCTGTGAGTTTATTAACGATGATACAGCCATGCTGGGTTGGAAACATGCTAAAGAGTACCCCACAACCAGTAACAATATAAACATCTTTATAGCCTGTTTTACAACAGCGCACGCTCGTTTGGAGCTTTACAAGTTGTTAGATAAACTACAGGAGAGGTGCTTGTATCATGACATAGACTCTGTTATTTTTGTGAGCAAAGCTGGGGACGAAGACCCGCCTCTGGGAGACTATCTAGGGGATTTAACTAGTGAACTAGATAAGGATGAATTCATAGTTCAGTTCGCCTCAGCCGGGCCCAAATCGTACAACTACATTACCTCTAACAATAAAGTCTGTATGAAAGTCAAAGGTATAACATTACATTTTCAGAATACCATAAAAATAAATTTTGACAGTCTAAAGAATCTAGTGCATGAGTATGCCCAAAAGACCATTCACCCCTGTGACAAAACCATTGTTGTAAGTCAGCCTTCTATAGTGCGGAACAAAAAGAGATGGGAAATCTCAACCCAGCTTTTGCATAAAACATTGCGGTAGTGTTTGATAAACGGGTCTTAAGGTCAGACTACAAAACTGTCCCTTACGGTTACTAATGATACATTACTGCTGAGAACCTCTACAAGCATGGATACCAGGTTGCAACACCCCTTTTCATGTGTTATAGCGGGCCCATCAAATTGCGGCAAAAGCTATTTCATAAAAAAACTATTAGAAAATGGTCGGAGCGTTTTATCCCATACGCCTGATAATATTGTCTGGCTTTATTCCTGCTGGCAAGATTTTTATAGGGAGCTCACCCACCAGTTTCCGTACATCAGATTTATAGAAGGGATACCTACTAGTCTTAACGACGATGACTTGTTACCCAAAGATCGTGTGAATATGGTAATTGTAGACGATCTTATGCAAGAAGGCGGGGACCATCCTGAAATAGAGCGAGCTTTTACTCAATATTCCCACCACCGTAATCTGAGTATATTTTACAGCGTTCAGAACTTGTTTTACAAGGGTAAGAGCAGCCGGTCTATAGCCCTCAACGCTTCCTACCTAGTTTTATTTAAAAACCCCAGGGATAAACAGCAAATAACAGTTATAGCTAAACAAATGTATCCGGGGAACACCCAGTTTTTTATGGAAGCCTTTAACGATGCAACCACTAAACCCCACGGCTACTTATTGGTGGACTTAAAACCCAGGACTCTAGAAGACTACAGACTGAGGGCTGATATCTTCCCGCCTGAGCTACCGGTCGCCTACATCCCTAAACCTAGACCCAAAGGTTATAAAAAAATGCACTAAAATGCCTAGATCCCATTTATCCACAAAGCGCTCCACCATAAGGTGTTAAAAAATGTCTGCCCGACTGCGACGTAATATGGCCCTCCTAAAAATGTGTTACAGCCAGCCCCCCTCAGAGAAAAGCCATACTATGTGCTGCTTCGGACGACTTAGTTGGTGCCATTTCAGAAATTGCTCTAAACACCCTAAAAGGTAATGTACCTATTTCAACTAGCCAGTACAAGGTGCTGAAGAAGAGGCGGCAGCTCATCAAGAAGCTTAGTAATAAAAGGGTCTCCCTTACTTCAAAGAAGAAACTAGTAAAGCAGTCAGGGGGCTTTATAGGGGCTCTGTTGGGTATAGCTATACCTCTAATTACAAGCCTACTGACCCGAACCTGATGGATTACACTCAGAAAATGTATCTAGTGCCACAACAGCAGCTGGAACAGTTGGCACCCTCTACAAATGATACATGGGACATAAGGAGATCTGAAACGCTCCGCCTGGATGCTGAAATTAAAGATATTTTGGCCCGCACAGACTTAAAGCCTGAAGCTAAAGCGGGGCTCTACTCCCGAGCTCTCCAGAATTTCTTGCAATATTACAAGCAGCTGCAGACTGAAAAAAACAAACTGACTTTATATACTGCTGATGACGAGCAACCCCAGGTATCCGCCCCAACCCAGCCATCACCATCACCAATAGCGCAGCCACAAGGCTCCCCTGACTCTATGGTTGAGAGCTTGCTACAGAACGTGAGTCAAAGGTACAGAGGGGCTGCGCAGATGCTGTTAAGTAAAATGGCTGATTCTAAAGACCTAACATCCTGGAATGACCGCTGTGAGTTCGTCTACAAGGGGCAGTCAGTTGTTGGGTCACATATGTATGATCTGATCAAAAGTTTCACACATCCTAAAGCACTCTCACGACAGACAGCCCCAAGAGGATGGGAACAGTTTCTAAGAGCTGCTGCGGAGCTCAACATTCCATCATCGCTCGTGGTTAACCCTGGGCATCGCCGCCAATTTGAACTTTTGAAACAACCTATGAGCTACGGTGCTGCATCCCCGCCGCTATCATCGGCCTTTCACACCCCTTCAAATTCAGCCACGTCTCCATTCTTACCTCAGCTAATCCCTGCAAATAACCCTGGAGATGTGCCTCTGGAGGCTAAAAAGTCTCTATTTAAAACAAAGCGATGGGTCCCATATTAAGTAATTGCTTATGTCCTGTTACTGCATGATTGTATATTTTGTATATAAAGAGGGTGTACTGTACCAACTTTTACATGTGTGATTCCTGAATATTTCAAAATTCTTGTAATAAACATTTATAACTTTTCAACACTCTACTGTCTTTGTTTTTTTTTCTTATTGCTGAGTAAAAACACAGAGTCTGAGTAGTTTCTTAAATACAAACGTTTATTAATTTAATTATTTTTTTTATTTTTGAGCATGAGCATTACACAAACATGCATTATAAAACTTTACACTTTTGGCAAATAGTGTATTCATTTGTAACAATGCTAGGAATAGGTTTCAAGCCTTCTTTCATATAGCGGGTAACAAGCCTATCAGTCAGTCAGTCAGTCAGGATATCTTTATTCGACTTATTCCAAGTCATACAAAGAAACAGAAACAATAAAACATAACATAGGATACATACGTAACCTTACGTTTTCCTAAAAAGCATCAAACTACATATAAGTTTAAAATACTATATACAAAATTGCTAAGGCGAAATTTGACCAGCAGCTTTCACCCTAGCAGCAGCCACTAGGAAATTTGCAATGCAGAAGGTTGTACGGGGGTTTGTCAAAAGCTGTAGATGAAGCAGCGCCGGGCGTACCTGTGTAAAACCCGCTTCTTTCAGGATGGGGAGCAAATATTTTTTCCTCTGCTCATGATACAAGCTACAGAACATGACAAAGTGCATTGTGTCCTGCACCGAGAAATCATCACAACTGCAAGGTGGGGCTAGGTCTGGTTTCTGCCATCGCTTAAAAGAACCTAAGTAAAAATGTAACAGGTTAAACCTAAACTTTGTCAGTAAAAACCTATGATAAGGGTACGTAACGAAACTGAGATAAGGTGCAAGAGAGGGAGCACTAACCAAAAGGTTATGTGACCTAACTGTAGGCTTCAGTAGTTCGACATCCTCGCGTTGCGCTTCCTTCCTTTCCATGAATGCCTTTTTTATATGAACTATGTCCAAGGCCCTGATTTTTTCTGGGCATGAAAAAAGTTCTGGGCGACCCAAGTCTGTGAATGATTTAATTAGATAGGCCAGCCATGGAATGCTCCTATGTTTGTCTAAAGAAAGAACATCTTTCAGTATTTTATGATTCAGTGGGAGATCTTCATTCAACCACATTTTCAGCCATAGGACCAAGGGCGCTAAGCTCAATAAATCCGACAAATAGGGTAAGCCCACCTCTTGATGAATCGAATAAGTTGGGGCTGACTGGGGTACAGAGAGGAGGGATCTAATAAATCTGTTTTCTGCTCTCTGGATAGGATCAAGATTTACATAGCCCCACAAGGGAGATCCATATAGTGCAATAGCCACAGGCTTACACTTATAGATCTTCAGAAGGGCTTCCATGGGCCTAGCTCCCAACTTACCCGCAAAGCCCAGGATCGCTGAGGAAGACCTAGTTACGGCCAACCTTTTTGCTCTTATCTGTGGCCCCCATGTTCCCTTTTGGTCAAACAAAACGCCCAAATAGGGGAATGTAGTTACCTTTGAAACAGGGACCCCTCTGCAAAAAAATGATTTGTGACTTTTTTTGGTACACTCTCGCCCCATTACCATCATATGTGATTTAGAAACGTTAACCTTCAGGTCCAACTTATCCATAAAAGATCCGAAGGCGTCCAATAGGAGCTGAAGTCCAACACTAGTGCGGGCTATCAGCACCGCGTCGTCCGCGTACAGGAGTGCCGGGATTTGTACATCTCCTGCATACGGGACGTCCGCGTCCTGGCCACGCAGATGTGCCCCCAGGCCATTGATATAGATGGTAAAAAGCGTGGGGGCTAAGATGCAACCTTGCCGTACCCCCTTTAGAGATTTAAACAGTGGAGTACATCTACCATTGTTTGACACTCGTACGGCTGCAAAGAGCTCCTGATGCAACGCGGCCATGAATGTAACCAAAGCCTCATCGATGCCCATGTCCAACAGGATCGCCCACAGTTTTGACCTGTTAACAAGGTCGAACGCCGACGAAAGGTCCATAAATGCAAGAAACACCGAGCCCTCCTTAGCCACCGTATACTTAGAGATGAGTAAGTGCAGGTTAATGCATTGTTCAATGGTCCCTTTTCTCTCTCTGAAGCCGTATTGCAGATCGGACAACCCGCCACAACCCTCAACGTTCTCCCTCAATCTGGATAAGAGGACTCTACCCAAGATTTTTACGGTTGAGTCCAAGAGGGATATGGGTCTATAAAATGCGGGGTCGTCCCGCCGTCCTTTGTTTTTAAAGATGGGGACGATGGTAGATATGGCCCATGAGGCGGGGGCTGAATTACCGGTAACTGCATTAAACACGTTTGACATGACCTCGGCCCACAGTTTAGGTGAGAACATGAAAAAGTCAGAGGGTACTCCGTCTGGACCAGGTGCCTTATGTTTAGTGGTTGCCAGCAGAGCTTTTTCCACTTCTTGAGGATTGAAGATAATAGGGTGAACATCTGTGTTATGGAGTATGCCTTTTTTAGTTCCTTCATCGTCACCCCCATATACATTTTCAAAAAAAGACAGCCAAGACTCGTCCGTAATCACGCAATCCATGGGAGCATTACTATCATCAAGAAATAAGGGCTGTTTGATGATCTCCCAAAATCTCCTACTGTCCTTCAGTACTGCCGCTGAAAGGAGATTATCCCATGATTCACGTTTAATAGTGTCTTTACGGTTCTTTATGGCTGCTTTATAGGCTTTCCTTAATCTCGAAATGTCATCTTTGACCCTAGGAACAGTTTTAAGTGCCGCCAGCAGTTCTCTGTGGGCTTTTGAGCATGCAGGGTCGAACCATCGCTTATGTCCATGGGCTCCCTGGATAGGTTTGGCAAGAAGATCCTTAGAGACCTGATCACATATTGCCTCATAAGCTGCTATTCTGATATTCCCTTGGGTGCCCGGATCTCTACAGAGCTCCACCTGAGCTTTGATTTTAGGGTAACATTTTTCATAAAAGTTTTCCGGAATTATTTTTGCCCACTTTACTCGTCTATCTTGGTCAGAGGTCCTCAGGGGGTGTGCCGTTTTAGTAATTGCTGGTGGTGCCCCCATATGGGCTCCCCAAGCCACTTCGAGTAGAACTGGGTTGTGGTCACTATAGTGTGTAGAGACTGTGGAGTAGGTCATAGACCGATTTAAAATGCCTGATGAAACAAAAATATAATCGATCACTGTTCCATATTGGGCGCCAGTAAACGTTGGATTTCTCAGGCCACAGTCAAGTTCGTGCAAGTCAAAATTAGCCAGTAGCTCTTCAAGCTCCTTCCCATCTGCAGAATGTTCGAAGTGAGGTCCCCGTATGGCTGCGTCATCAGCCTCGTTAACATCTCTTCCCTTGCAGGCTAATTCACATGGATGAATATTAAAATCGCCTAATAAAATAAACTCAAAAGCTAAATTGATATCCTGTGATACTGTGTTTAAAATATTGTCCAAGTTGGCGATATTACAGCCACTATATTCGCTGTTCCCGGAATTATAAAAGTTAACATACAATGTCCTGCTTTCTTTGTTGATCACCCTCTCGACCATTAAGATGTTATCAGAGTCAACGCTGATCTGCCTATAGCTACCTTTTAGGGCTAATGAAAATAAAATCACCAAGCCCCCTTTGGCTCTGCCCGCTCTACTGGGGACTGCAGGTTTAGTAAAGCTGGTGAAGCCATCCCACCAGAGGTTGTTAGATGTGTCCCAGGTTTCTTGCAGGGCGATGATGTGATATTTTGAGACAAAGCTCAGCCAAGCTTGATCCTGGCGTTTTGCGTTTAAACCTGCTATGTTCCAACTTATGATCTTACATGAGTCAATGGGTAACCTTGAATCATTTACGCCCTCTGATTCTCCTTCAACCGTTTGTTGCGATACCAGACCACCACTTGCTGATAATGGATCATTTGACACCTCCCTTACTTGCTCGGCTCCTGGTTCAAGTCAATCGCAGGTATTTAAGTCAGATAGAGGGGCAAACCTATTACCTGTACTAAAACCCCACTCAAACGGGGTGGCTACCTGACCCTGACCATATGGAACTGAGTTCCACATGGGTTGTGGAGTATTTGGGTGTTGCAGGAACTGGTCATTTCTCAGCCAGTGTGTTGGCCTAAAGCCCCGGGCATTACGATCGTCACCCAGGAAGCCAGAACGCCAAACATTACCTCTTGGCTCTTGTGCCAAGACAGGCCTGGTGTTTGACTCAATCGGGCGATGGAATCTTCCTGGCTCCTGATATGCTATAGGTTGAAACCAGCCATTAGGATGTCGAAGTCTGGTGGCCCCTCTCCAGCTACTAGTATTAGTTTGTCTATTATAACTGGGAATTTTAGGTAAGGTACCAAACTTAGTCTCATCAAAAAAGAACTTGAGGGTGAGAGGAACAATGGAGCCACTGCGACGTTGGGGTGGAAAAACATTACTCAAAATGTCTGGAAGAACTTCCGCATTTGCGAAGTTTAGAATGACGCAATCCCCTTTAAATTTTTTAGGCTTGCTACCGATCCAAGATACCCTCCTAGACATGACAATGTCCCCTGCCAACTTATCGAACCCTTGTTCTGACATATACATGTTGTTAGTGAGCCAATATAACGCTTTATCCTTTAGATCCTGATTGGACTCTACTTTGCCTTGTGATAGAGCAGGGACATTTGCCAACACCAGAACTACCGGTGAGGCTTCCAGAATGAATTGGGCTGAAGCATCCTCCTATCATTGCTGGCTTTATCACTTGAATATAAATTAAAAAAAATTCTAAAAGTTAGACCCTCTGACATTTTACAGATAAAATATATGCAATGTTCCCCACACGTTATAGATAGAGAATCCTGTACCGGCAACTTGTTATATTCTACTCTAGAAGCCACTTTTTTTAAATACTTGAATATAGGTTTTGTATAGATGCTGTGCTCCGGAAACTCTGCAAGACTATCAAACACAAACACAGTTACTCTGTCATTGTCAAAAAACATAGCAGCCCAGTGAGTTCCTGGTTCATGATGAGGATCTGTGTTAAAGACCAGAGATCGGGGTCTTTCATAACTTATCTCGTTAGGCAAGCCATCGCTGGGATAAACATTCAAAAAGTATTTCTTAGCGTCTCTATGGCGGCTTAAGAAGGCTCTTATCTGAACAGTGTCCATTTTGTATTATTTTCAAAGATAGTCAAACAGAATCTGCCTGGCGTGATTAACATGTATGACACTATCAAATACAGCAAAAACGACCATGTTCACATTTGTAGTTAGGGCCGCGCTGAAGCGGAATTCAGCTTTTAGATTTCCATTTTTAACCAGGCTGTAATGGTCCCCATCTTCCATGTCTGGGGTCAGATCAAAGGCAAATAGCGTGTAGCCTGCGCCATATCCTTCACGTGATACGACAACCCCTGAATCACGCAGGTGCTTCCCAGTTATCGACACTAATCCGAGATATTCTCTAATAAAATATCCAGTTCCAAATTTAGGCGTGTATGGCTTTGCAGGTATGACAGCTCCCTCGTGAACTAGGGCCGCATAGTTGATGCCATAGTGCTTGAAATTAAAAGGGTTGGAGTTATATGCGCCACTAAAAGCTGTATTGTCAACAAACCCAATAATTACAAGTTTTGGTAGCTGCCCCAGAAACAAATTTTGCTGCTGTGTTAATCTGGTCCCCGCCAGTATGCTGTAGACTTTCATAGAGACTCTTTCAATGGCATATTTAGCATTAGATAGTTGTAGAGCCTCAGCGTGAGCCAATCTGACTGTTGGTGATACATTCACTCTCTTTACATACAGGCTTGCAGATTGTATGAGCAGTTTATAGTGTTCGGCATCCCCAGTAATGAGGCAAAAGGCATCTTTGTTACGGTTGAGTTTGATCTTGAGGTCTATGCCATTAACGATTAGTTTATCCTGGAAGAAGAGGTCTGAATGTATTCGCCCCAGGAGGTCAAACTCTTTACTCTCTGCAGCAAACCCTGCTCTTTTTACAAAGCCGGTGTTGGGGCCATCCAGGGCAGTGTTTTCAAATTTATCGTAAGTATCTTTGTAGAAAAGACCTGCTGAAAGTTGTGTATCCAAGGCATCGCTGCAGTAGTTCAGGATACTCTCCATGTAAGCCCTGTAGGTGTACATATTGTCATTTTGCGTGATGAGTCTGTCACCCAAGGTAATATCCACCTGATTAAACATGGTCGCTATGGGGTAAGCAATGGTAGCCACTTTAGCGGTTGCAGCAATATCTGATCCATCTGCTTTCACAATTTTACACACCACATGTAGCAGAGTATTGTTGAGATCTAGATACATATCAGTGGACCCTGATACGTAAAACTCTATAGGGGCCAGTGGCGTCAGGGCCGCTAAGGGTGATACCTCCATGAAAAAACTGTTTTCGATACTGGTCTGTGTTGGTTTTAGAGAGAACAGATCTAACTCGGACTTGGCACATTCGCCCGAAGCGCAGTGTACAAAAGCCATCTTTTAGCGTGTCACTCCTTTTAGAAAATGTTAAGGCTAGAGGCTGCTCTATTCTTCGTAGCTCTCTTCTGCCTTGGGGATCTTCTTTTGTGAGCTCTTTTTGAAGAGCGTTTCCTTTTTTTATAGGGCACAGGCGGTCCACGGCGCTTGGATGTCCTCCTCTTCCTTTTAATACTGAGGCGGGGCTTGTACAGTAGGCCTGACCCTTCTTGAGGTTGTCTGTTCATACGTTCAACTACAGCAGACTTCACAGACCCTACCACATCTTGGGCTATATTCTGGGCAGCTGTCTTTACATGCGGTTTTGCAATTTCATAACCTTTTCTCAAAAAAGGCATGGCCCTTCGGAACAAACTCCGGAAAAAAACTCCTAGACCCGCCCCATACATAACAGGAGCTCCTTGAAAGTATGGGGGCCCTCCATACCCCGCCTGGTGCTTGTAATACTCTCTATACATAGAAGGGTTGCCGTAGGCTTTCATAGCCCCCATGCTGAGCTCTTAATAGTCACCACCGCTGCGGGGTCTGAAATGAAGCTTAACAATAACTTTCCCGTATTTAAAGGACACCGGCTGGGACTGATCATCAAAGATCATAATTGTTATAGTGTCAAAATGATTTTTAGAAATCGCTACATAGTCAGGTTTAATATATTGAATATTAGCTATTGTGTTGTTTTCACCCCGCACCTGAACCCATCTCAGTAGGGGGGGGCGTAACTATCTCCAACCCTCTGGGGTTCTATTATATCTGTATAAACATAGAGTGTGTAAAAACCCCCATCAATATCTGGACATGTCAGATCTGGATCCTGTTTGCTTTTTATATGTTGGACCGTTCCTAAAACTCGGCTCAGCTTTCCACTGGTGATAAATACCGCATCCTGGCTGGGTGCTTTAATAAAAACTTTCCTTCTGACGTTATCTAGCACCAGTTGAACGTCGGAAAGCCCCGCAGTACTGGCTATTGTCTTATTAATGGCATCCACCACAGCATTAACTGTAGGGTAGTACCCGTGAGGAAAACTTATGATGTAAAGAGGCTCAGATTTTGACTTCTCTATAGTGAATTTAGATTCAGACCTCTTAAAAGTATTCCAGGTACGAGGGTATTGTATTTCTGTTAGGGCAACTTCCCATTCCCCTTTCAAATCCACCGGCTTAGCCAATTTGACAGTGTAATTTGATATTTTATTATCAGGGAACATATCCATCGATGCGTTAGAGGGCAATGTAATATAAAAGGAGGATGTCTCCATTTTGCTTCCTCCTTCTTTTTGAGCTATAGGCGTTCACACGTCCTGCAGAGAGCTGGCCGACACCCAACTGTTAAATTTCTCAGGCCATCCTCGCCATTTAACAAAGGCCTGTTTTTTTGCACCCCTCCCTTTCCACTCTAGAATCTTTTCAACCCTGTAAATCCTATTTACATCATCTGGGATCTTTTGTAACTCTTCACTGTAAAAAACACCTGTCACTGGTTCACTGTCGTAGTCCTTCAACCTGTAAATGTACATGCCTTCTTTAAGCTCAACACTATCAACTATGAAAATCTCATCGCTGAATGTCTGTTGATAACCTTTAGTAAAGAGCCCTTTCAATTTTGAAACCCTGACGTGATCCACTTTTTTAAAAACAGGCTTCTTTACTTCGGCGTTGAAGTAACGGCCGTATACCCTTCTCCACACCTCCATAGAATTGTCGGCTGTTACCTCTACAGGAGCCATTCTGATAGTTCTGTGATAGCTGGCATTATAAACAGCTAAAAAATCCTGTAAAACAGGTAAATATCGATATGTGTTGTATGCTGTGAAGTATCTCCACAGTTTAGATTTTAAGGTTCTGTTAAAGCGCTCTATAACAGCTGCTTTTACCTCCGTGTTGGTTACAAAATGCTGTACCCCATGTTCTTTTAATAATTTCTTGAAGGTTTTGTTTAAAAATTCTTTTCCAGCATCTGTTTGTAGTTTTTGAGGGGTTCGGCCCTTCCTAAAGATTACTTTAAAGGCCTTGGTGACACTTGCTCCACTTTTATCATTTAGAGCTTCTGCAAAGGCGTATTTAGACAATACATCTATAACTGTTAAGATGTAACTGGATCCATTATTATGTTTTGCCAGATCTTGTAGACTTATTATGTCGGCCTGCCATTGATAGTCTAATTGAGCATTAACAATAGTGGGTCTCCTCTTAAAACGTCTCCGCGCAGGCTTGTGTAGTGAATAGGCTTCTTCACCGGATAGCCACTCCTGCACTTGGGCTCTGCTGATGGGTTCCTTTTCAGCTTTAGCCCTTTTAAACAATGCTTCACCACTGCCAAAGCTCGAGACATCCTTTGTATCATAATAAAACTTCTTTAACACTCCCCCCGACATGTTAACACTTCTGAACCACAAAATGAAAGACGCTTGTTTTGTGCATAGACAGTTTATTATAAGTAAATAAGATAACAAGATATCATCACTCCAGAGTTTACAAGTTTACATTGACTATGGTCCCAACATTAAAAAGGAGTATAGCCTTGTGGCGCTTGTCTCAGCTGTCGTCGTAGAGGCACACATCTTGATATTTTTAAAGCTATATAGTCCATAGCACTGTATAGGTTAACCCTGTCACCCCTCCAATAACTCTGCACTGCAAGGATACTAGCTGCTGTCAATAGTTCATACAATTCTCTCTCGCACAGCAGCAAACCTTTGCTTTTAAAATAATCATCAGTTGGGAGCTCAAAGGCTAAATTTAAGCTGGCCCTCCGGGGCAGGATTAAGCCTCTCATATAGTATATATAGTTGCTCCAGAATACATCCTTCACATGCGCCCACATACTTGCACCGCATCCGCATAAGCATCTGGGGCTCCCGTGGCTGTGGGCCTCTAGCAAGCGGACCATTTTTGAAAAGCCTAAGCTTGATGGATGCAATTCAGCGATTCTTTCTTTAAGCAAATCATATAACACCTTGGCGATACATAGGTATTCAGGCGATGACTCATAAGAATCCTGGATAGCCACCTCCACTTCCATATCCTGAAAATAAGTATTAAACAGTCAAACAGTAGCTTATAACATCAGCCTTTTTTCAACACATCTTAACATTCAGGCAATAATGCTATGGTTCTTTGTACAACACCGCAATATAGGCTATCTCTTTATTAAATTTTAAAATAAAACTTTTTGGACATGCATACACCCCATCTGTTTTCTATTTTTATAATAAACATCTACAGCATGTTTTTCTATAGAGCGCTCCAACCTCTTTCTAATAATAGATCTGCAAAGACCCCTCATGTTAGAAAGTTTTGCTCGAATATGATATGCATTTTGGATTTCTCTGATGGCCTGCGACAAGATCCTAATGAGAGCCGGTCTGCCGCTTTTTGGGGCTGCAGTCCTGTACACAGACTTTAACAGTTTATATAACTTACAGGGGTCTATCAAATGACATATATAGCGGGCTGTTTCAGCCGTGTAAGATGGATACAGGCAGTCATGAGCAGTCTGTTGTGGGTCCTTAATTTTATGACCATAACATCTAGAATAAAAGTCTCTCTTGAGACAGGCATACACAACGCTGGCTGCAAAGGCCTTCACATGTTCTCTATCCAAACAGGTTACATATATGGTCTCTTTTTCAAGATCTATCAAGTCCAATGCTTTTTTATAGTCCTTACACAGTTCATTGTTTTGGCTGGTGGAACTTTCAATCTGTTTTGAACAACACAAGCAGTTCATAATGAAGGTCTTAGCAGCCCCTGAAGTCTCCTCAACCTCAGTGCAATTTTCTCCTGCATTCTGCTGTTCAAAAAAGAAAGAAAAGGGGATTAGTTAACAAGAAATAAAAATAAATAAGGCATCACAAATGTTTTAAACTATCTATATTAAGATAATACTAACCTCCACATCTGAAGTGGCTTCGGCTGCCGCTCTGAAATCTTGGGAGATGTCAATGTCCATCGGCTCCTGATCGTCGGTGATTTCAGCACAGTGCTGACCACCGGCGGCACTTGCCCTTGATTCCTCCTCCAGAGACCTCATAGCTTCATACATCTGGTACTGGGGTGAGATTATAGTTTCTTCCGAAACTTCCATTTCTGTGACACTATTTTCAAAGTTTTCCTCTTGACTTGAGGCTTGGCTGGCGCTTGATGACCCCTTATAGGTGATATTAGCTGCGGTCGATCCTCAAGGCTCAGTGAGGCCATCCGCCGACACAGGTCCTCGTGATAACCTGAAACTTGGACGCTCTCCTCTTTAGGGGCCTCTTGCAGCGTCTGCTCATCTATTACCAGAGGGCTCAAGTGCCGAAAATATTTGTCAGTAGGGCTCACCCCTTGTTCCCGGGGATCCCTCGAGGCTATGCAGTTGTACCGCTTCATGATACTCAGGGTCTCGCTTGCCGAATGGTATACCATGTGAGTTAAGGGCCTCCTTATATACATTGTTATCTCATAAATGGGTGTGTCCTTCCACGTCACCCTAATGGACTTTGCATTTAATTTTCATTATTATTTTCATAAATGCTGTAATTTTCGACCATAGACTTCTTAAAATTAGGCGGCAAAATTACCACCATCGCAATCCAATGGCCTACCTCACCTCCTCTTTTAGGACAAATGGCTTTCCTACCCGCTGCTGCCTATGGCACGCCACCACGCCTCAGGCCACCACTCAGGAACTCCATCGGCAACAGGCACGCCTCCTGGTGGCTGGCCTATCGCCCCAAAAACACCCTGCAACACTCTAGGGCTCCAATTCCACAGATGGACCAAGACGCCGCTCAAGCAACATCCGGCTGCAGCCGCTAATAGCCAGTGGACATGCCCAGACATGTCCCTGCATGCCCAGACATGATCCTGATGGCCCAACAAACATGGCGCACACAGGTAAGTCTCTGCTCATCCATCCCACAGCCCTAAACACCCCTGTAGGCCCTACTGGCTGCCTTGGCGCTAACCCTAGCCACCTCACACCATCCCTCTACAGCCCTTACACACAACCATTAATTCCTGTGTGAAGGGCACTCGCAGCCTACACCTGCACCGCTTTCACCACGGCCCCTCTGGGGGGCGTCCTCAGGCCCTGGACTTGCGACCCTGGACTTCCGACCATGGACTTCCGGCCAGGGACTTCTGGCCAGGGACTTCCGCCCCCAGACTTCCGGCCAGGGACTTCCGGGGAGGGACTTCCGGGGAGGGACTTCCGGGGCGGGATTTCCGGCTCCTACGTCACTTCCGAGGGGCGTTCCCACCTGTCAAAAAATGAATGGTGATGAAAGCTATGTCATTTTTGGGAAGGGAAGGGGCCCCTACCTAAAAGGATAAACCCTAGTAGGGATAATGCAATTTTTTTTGAAAAAATCGACCTGTACACCGGGTTATGTGTATGCTTCTTATACTCTAACACATATTGCAGAAGGTTATAAATTGAAATGCCGTGGTATATGAGTTTGAAAAACTTCTATTTAATGGTTATTCTTTTTTGGCTTTTTTTCCACTTTTTGTAACAATTTTTACAATAAATCACTTTTTTACATATATTTACAATAACAGTTAATATACTTCTTATACAAATCAAAACTACAATAGCATATTTTTGCCCATTACAAAAATAGATCCAACGCGTTTCGGCGGCTGGCCTTCATCAGGAGTTTTGTATTCTGCTATGTCGGTTTGATACTAAAACGGTAGAAAATACTCAATTAATTATACTCAGCACTAGAACAATCTATATTCTGCGACATGTGACAGTAGTTATATCTATATTATACTCATTTTATTCTTTTAATCTGATGGATGAGCGTTCTCTCCTAACTCCGAAAGCTCTCTACCCTAGACACTTACACATTCTAACATTAAAATGTACTATCTACAAATATACACATGTTATTTACATATATACAAACATTCAAATTATAATTACAAGCAAAAATGCATTGGATTCCATTTCTCTCAATAATATCCGTTTTGCCATATTACATTTTCATACTAACCATGAGTTTAACACTTGTGGGGTCTAAATGTAAGTGACTGCAGATTAGCAACCAGGGGCTCCCATGCGCTACTGGCCAAAGGCTAAAGTTCACTGAATTAGTGTATATCCTACCTTTTACAAGATGTAGGGCTTTATGTTTATGGTGAATATGTGCAAACTCGCGGTGCGGGCACAGGATACAATTCTATAGCACGAATGGAATCTGTTGGAAAACATGTGAACACACAGACTAATTAATCTCAGAAAGTAGCCTATGGTGACAGAAAATCACCAATTATATATCATAATACCTGTGTTGTAAACTTTACAAGTGGCGGTCTGGCACTGCAGGGATGTACAGGGTGGAGCCGTCAACTTGAAGCGCGCACCAAAGCTTAGATACTAACAAAATGGACACAATACTGCCAGGGAATAGAGATAATGCAGGGTATAAGCATATATACGGCCATGGGGTGGAGCTTACTGCGGTAGCGCTATGAGATCAAAAAGTACCTGCTTATAGCTTTCTTATGTAGATGATGTTATTGAGATCAGCTCTATGCCCTCCAAGATACGTGCAGGAGCGGATGCTGCAATAAGGGCAAATTATATTTAACAAATTGTACAATTGCTGACGTTCTATGTAGAGGTGGCTACTGAAACGGACAAAATATGCTATAGATGTACCTGCTAAGATTCGACGGAGAATATTGTGCGCCTTTGGAGAGGTGCAGTGCCGTGACGAGATCGTACTGGATGTCAGGAAGAGGTTGTTTGTTCGTCCGAGATTGGTGCAGAAGTGCTAAAGCAGAGGTTAAATTATGTGCAAAGCACACGATTAGTGACATGCTGCGCATGGGTAACTGTATAATCACTGGAAATGTCCCTATGTCTATACCTGTAAATAGTCGACTGGGTAATGTTAGCACTGCTCTCTTTAAATCCAGGCGTGGGGGAAAGCCAGCTGGAAGGCAGGATAAGGCCAAGTGGCAATGGTGTGATCCTATCTGTCAGGGCCAACAAGGAGAGAATAAAGATAGTGCTTAAAATTCCCATACTATGTATGTTGTGAATTACAGTGTAGTCGCAATGATCAGCAAGTATGTATAGCTGATGGTTCATGAACCGGCATGAGAGACTAGTCTCTGAAACTATTGTCATGGCGGTAAACGTCTAGCTACAAACGGCTGATATCTGATAGATAGAAGCTGTCTATAGTCCTGCTACTTCTACATAATTAAGAGGGGTATCTGTCTTAGTCTTACATGGAAGGTAAGTATGGGTACACTTACTTGCGATGTGACCGATGCGAACTGCCGTCATGCCCGAAATGCTGCATCGGTACTAGAGTGTCTGGAAGATATTTAAACTCCCCGGTCCCGGTGCCATGTGACGTCGTAGAGCAAGTCTCGCGATGTTCGCCAGGTTAGAGCAAGGAGAAAAAAGGATCAACTGCGGCCAAAAAAGGGAGGCGCCATCTTTAAATGTGAATGATACCATAAAAAACCTTCGTAAGAATATTCTACCCTAAGGTGAAAAGGCAAGATGTGATGTTTTTATGTTGAGAGTTGTGATTCTCCCATGGCTAGTGCGGTTATATCGCTCTCGGCGGTATATATATATATATAAAAGCACCCGAAGCTGATAAAGGGTATCTAAATGTATGTGGGGCTGTTTCATGTATGGCTACCAAAATAGAAGTATATTGTGTAGCGCGAGCGTCACCGGGTAGTAACGAAATTACACCAGGCATGATCGATAAGTGCCGACCAATGAAGTGTGTCAGCTGGTGTAACGGCGGACGCCATATTGAAGGGGCGCAAAAAAGCCTACCAGGTATATTGAGTTATATACCGGATTACTAAAAACCTAAAGGTGCAAAGGCCTGCCAGGTGGACTAGGAAGTGTGTAGGATAACTGGGGGCCAATATACGGGGCATGTGAGCCCCTGATATGAAAGCTACAGGCACTTACGGTATGAGAAAGTAAGCAAGGATATGAACAGTAACTAAGGATGAACGCTCAGTTGGATAGGGAGGGGCCACACGTCTATAGTATAAACAAAGTCATAATAAATGGCTCCCAGACCTTACCAAATTAATGGAAACATAGATCCACAGATCTTGTTTATTCCCTCTCAGCATTTGCATTTTTATTTTATTACTAAGACATAAACAATATTATCTATTACAGTTAACCATAGCATTGGCTAAGATCTAAGTCTATTTTTATGCATGTATTTTATAGTAATGCTTGTTCCCATGGGATTTCTGAATTTAACCCATTAATTGATGTTCCAAGCAAAAATATCCAATAGACTTCCCGCATTTTACGCACTTTATCCAAGTCTAAGCCAGTTTTAACTTCAACTCTTTCCAAGATATACCAATGCATATTATCTGGCGTATGGTTCTGGTCAAGATAGTGTGAGACCATAGGAGCAGTTAGTTTCTTTGTTCGTATAGCAGATCTATGCTCTGTCAATCTCACATTGATTGCTCTGCCAGTTTGGCCCACATAACCCAATTGGCAGGGACAGATAATAAGGTAAATCACATTACTAGTCCTGCAGTTATTAAGGTCCCTTGGTTTCACCAGTTGTTTATTGAATCTGAGACTAGGACCTTGCAAAACTGTTTGACAAGATTTACAATTACTGCAGCCATACGTGCCTGTCACAGGTTGCATATTCAAGGAAATCTGATGTTCATTTCTGTTAGATGTCAACATCCTAGATCTTACTATATGGTCCTTCAAAGATTTGTTCCTTTTATACGCAAAGATTGGTTTAGGCAATTGTTCTGTCTTAGGAAGGTTAACATTTAGAATATGCCAGTTAGCATACATTAATTGTCTTATTCTGTTGTTGAGTACTGAATGTTTGGTTATAAAGATCAAATTGGGGACTAGTTTGGTGGTTTTAGGTTCAAGGAGACATTGTCGATCAAAAAAGCGGGCCCGCTTATATGAGTCTCTAATAATTTTGTGAGGGTATCCCCGTGCAAGGAATTTGGCTTTCATCGTCGTAGATTTTGCATCATAGTCAAGGATACTCGTGCAATTGCGTCTCAAGCGCAAAAATTCACCGAAAGGTACACTATTCTTTTGCACAGTAGGGTGGTAACTATCATAATGGAGAAGGGTGTTCCTTGCCGTTGGCTTCACAAATAAGTCAACGGCAAGGGCCCCCTCCTGGTGCTTGATGACAACATCCAGGTACTCCACTTGATCCCTGTCTTCATGTTTAGTAAACTTAATGTTTTCATCACATTCATTTACCCACAAGAAAAATTCCTCCAGGCTGTCTTCATTTTCTACCCAAATAAAAAAGACATCATCTATGTATCGCGACCAATTGGTCACAGATTCACAGAATGGCGCTATTTCATTAAATATGTATATCTCCTCGAATCGGGACATATATATATTAGCTATGGTAGGGGCGCAGGAAGCGCCCATACTGACTCCTTGCTGTTGTTTGTAGATGTTACCATGGAATTCGAAGATGTTATCAGTGAGTACAATCTTAAGGCATTCCAAAATGAAAATCGATGGGCAGGCGATCTGATATTTTTGGATGAACCAATGTGTAGCTTCAAGTGCACCTATGATGGGAATATTGCTGTAGAGAGCTTCCACATCCATAGTGACCAATATTTGGGAAGTGTTACAGAATTCGATGTTTTCCACCAAATTTATTATTTGTCTGGTGTCTTGCACATAGCCTGGCATTAAAGCAATGTGTGGGCGTAGGACGGCATCGATATATTTTGCTAAGGGTTCAGTTATGGAGCCAATAGTGGTAACTATTGGCCTCAATGGTGGGTCTTTAGTATCTTTGTGCACCTTAGGAATGCCGTATATGCTCGCCAATTTCGGGTTGTCTATGTTCAAATATTGCCATTCTTTATTGCAAATTTCCCCGTCTCTAAGTGCTTTGTCTGTCAACTTTTTAATCTTGACTTTGGTTTTGGCAGTGGTATCTTTGGTTATACGAGTATAGAAGCGGGAGTCATTCAACATCTCTTCCATTTTTAGAACATATCTAGGTGTGTCATATACCACGATGCCACCTCCTTTATCGCAGGTTTTTACTGTGATATTTTTATTTTGTTTGATCGATTCCAGTGCCTTATACTGGTTCGAAGATAGATTGAAAGGAGTTCTAGGTACATATGTGGTGAGATTCATGAACTTGTCGTATACGACCTGTTCAAAAATTGCTACTTGGGGAGGGAGTTGGTCTAGGGTGGGTGTAAACATTGATTTAGGTTTCAGTCCAGAGAGATTAAACTCTTCAGTATTATTCTCTTGTCCAGAGAAAAAGAATTTGAGTCTAATCTTTCTCATGAAGGTTTGTAGATCCCTAAAGAGGTCAAATTTATTGAGGCCTGCATGAGGGGCAAAAGTAAGACCTTTGGAGAGCACCGAGATGGTGTCTTCCGTAAGGTCCTGATTGGAAAGATTAAAGATGGGTAGTTGTTCTAATTCCTCCAGTAACGGTTGTTCCTGGTTTCCAGGTATTGTTCTTGCATCATGGGCTGATGTACTGGGAATTGATAATTCTGGGTAGGGGCACTCTGGAAGCGCGGCTGGTATCGCGGTCTCCAGTTCCCTCTGCCAGCAGGACGTTGGCCTAAAAAAGGTCTCCTATTCTGATATCTAATGTTGGGTCTACCTCCCTGGTATCCTCCTTGATATCCTCCATCATAATATGTCCCCTCATCCTCAGATCCAGATGATTGTGAGAAAGTTTTGGTTTTTCTGTTGTTTCTATTAGACTGATTACCCCAATTATCAAAAGATTCTTCACTCTCTTTGTAGTAATTATCTGATAAATAGGGATATGTAGTATCTTTCGTAAAGAATTTAATATCTTTCTGCAATTTATCAGTTTTTCTTTTTATCAAATAATCTGAGTAGGAGGTGAGATCTTTTTCTATATCATCCAGTGTTTTCTTTATGTCTTCTACTATACCTGCACTTTTAATTTTTTCCTCTAAATCAGATATTTCTTTTGCTAAATCTTGTAATATACTTTTTGAGGTTTCCACAATTAACATCATGTGGTCCCTAGAGCACCGATTGGATATAAGAGCCCAGCGCTCCAGGAATTCTTTGATGTGGACAAAGAGGCCAGGTATATTACGTACACGCAGGCCTTGTGGTATCACTCCCGCTTTCAAATACTTCAGCATGAATAGGCCATGCTGTTTAATTCTTACAAGTTTTTTTCTTAAGCCAAGTAAAATGTTGACATCGTCATTTTTATCTTTGGTGAGTGTTGTTGAATCACCAAAGGAGACTGTGCTCCCTACCATGTTGGCATACTGTTCATCCGTGAAGCCAAAAGAGGGTAATTTGGCCATGATGAAAAAACGTATTGTTAGTTGGAATCAGAGAAATATGGTTCCTGTTAAAAGAAAACAAAAATTATATAAAATCTGGTGAAACTAGTTTATAAATGTCCAGGGGTGAACCATCGGAGGGGGAAGGGGAGATGCTCTGAATTGTGGGTGGGAACTGGAGATTGCCTAATAGTGCAATCAATTGATCCGAATTAAACCCCTCACGGTCCAGCCGCGAGAATAATTATTTTTGGGAAGGGAAGGGGCCCCTACCTAAAAGGATAAACCCTAGTAGGGATAATGCAATTTTTTTTGAAAAAATCGACCTGTACACCGGGTTATGTGTATGCTTCTTATACTCTAACACATATTGCAGAAGGTTATAAATTGAAATGCCGTGGTATATGAGTTTGAAAAACTTCTATTTAATGGTTATTCTTTTTTGGCTTTTTTTCCACTTTTTGTAACAATTTTTACAATAAATCACTTTTTTACATATATTTACAATAACAGTTAATATACTTCTTATACAAATCAAAACTACAATAGCATATTTTTGCCCATTACAAAACTAGATCCAACGCGTTTCGGCGGCTGGCCTTCATCAGGAGTTTTGTTTATACTATAGACGTGTGGCCCCTCCCTATCCAACTGAGCGTTCATCCTTAGTTACTGTTCATATCCTTGCTTACTTTCTCATACCGTAAGTGCCTGTAGCTTTCATATCAGGGGCTCACATGCCCCGTATATTGGCCCCCAGTTATCCTACACACTTCCTAGTCCACCTGGCAGGCCTTTGCACCTTTAGGTTTTTAGTAATCCGGTATATAACTCAATATACCTGGTAGGCTTTTTTGCGCCCCTTCAATATGGCGTCCGCCGTTACACCAGCTGACACACTTCATTGGTCGGCACTTATCGATCATGCCTGGTGTAATTTCGTTACTACCCGGTGACGCTCGCGCTACACAATATACTTCTATTTTGGTAGCCATACATGAAACAGCCCCACATACATTTAGATACCCTTTATCAGCTTCGGGGGCTTTTATATATATATATACCGCCGAGAGCGATATAACCGCACTAGCCATGGGAGAATCACAACTCTCAACATAAAAACATCACATCTTGCCTTTTCACCTTAGGGTAGAATATTCTTACGAAGGTTTTTTATGGTATCATTCACATTTAAAGATGGCGCCTCCCTTTTTTGGCCGCAGTTGATCCTTTTTTCTCCTTGCTCTAACCTGGCGAACATCGCGAGACTTGCTCTACGACGTCACATGGCACCGGGACCGGGGAGTTTAAATATCTTCCAGACACTCTAGTACCGATGCAGCATTTCGGGCATGACGGCAGTTCGCATCGGTCACATCGCAAGTAAGTGTACCCATACTTACCTTCCATGTAAGACTAAGACAGATACCCCTCTTAATTATGTAGAAGTAGCAGGACTATAGACAGCTTCTATCTATCAGATATCAGCCGTTTGTAGCTAGACGTTTACCGCCATGACAATAGTTTCAGAGACTAGTCTCTCATGCCGGTTCATGAACCATCAGCTATACATACTTGCTGATCATTGCGACTACACTGTAATTCACAACATACATAGTATGGGAATTTTAAGCACTATCTTTATTCTCTCCTTGTTGGCCCTGACAGATAGGATCACACCATTGCCACTTGGCCTTATCCTGCCTTCCAGCTGGCTTTCCCCCACGCCTGGATTTAAAGAGAGCAGTGCTAACATTACCCAGTCGACTATTTACAGGTATAGACATAGGGACATTTCCAGTGATTATACAGTTACCCATGCGCAGCATGTCACTAATCGTGTGCTTTGCACATAATTTAACCTCTGCTTTAGCACTTCTGCACCAATCTCGGACGAACAAACAACCTCTTCCTGACATCCAGTACGATCTCGTCACGGCACTGCACCTCTCCAAAGGCGCACAATATTCTCCGTCGAATCTTAGCAGGTACATCTATAGCATATTTTGTCCGTTTCAGTAGCCACCTCTACATAGAACGTCAGCAATTGTACAATTTGTTAAATATAATTTGCCCTTATTGCAGCATCCGCTCCTGCACGTATCTTGGAGGGCATAGAGCTGATCTCAATAACATCATCTACATAAGAAAGCTATAAGCAGGTACTTTTTGATCTCATAGCGCTACCGCAGTAAGCTCCACCCCATGGCCGTATATATGCTTATACCCTGCATTATCTCTATTCCCTGGCAGTATTGTGTCCATTTTGATAGTATCTAAGCTTTGGGGCGCGCTTCAAGTTGACGGCTCCACCCTGTACATCCCTGCAGTGCCAGACCGCCACTTGTAAAGTTTACAACACAGGTATTATGATATATAATTGGTGATTTTCTGTCACCATAGGCTACTTTCTGGGATTAATTAGTCTGTGTGTTCACATGTTTTCCAACAGATTCCATTCGTGCTATAGAATTGTATCCTGTGCCCGCACCGCGAGTTTGCACATATTCACCATAAACATAAAGCCCTACATCTTGTAAAAGGTAGGATATACACTAATTCAGTGAACTTTAGCCTTTGGCCAGTAGCGCATGGGAGCCCCTGGTTGCTAATCTGCAGTCACTTACATTTAGACCCCACATGTGTTAAACTCATGGTTAGTATGAAAATGTAATATGGCAAAACGGATATTATTGAGAGAAATGGAATCCAATGCATTTTTGCTTGTAATTATAATTTGAATGTTTGTATATATGTAAATAACATGTGTATATTTGTAGATAGTACATTTTAATGTTAGAATGTGTAAGTGTCTAGGGTAGAGAGCTTTCGGAGTTAGGAGAGAACGCTCATCCATCAGATTAAAAGAATAAAATGAGTATAATATAGATATAACTACTGTCACATGTCGCAGAATATAGATTGTTCTAGTGCTGAGTATAATTAATTGAGTATTTTCTACCGTTTTAGTATCAAACCGACATAGCAGAATACAAAACTCCTGATGAAGGCCAGCCGCCGAAACGCGTTGGATCTAGTTTTGTAATGGGCAAAAATATGCTATTGTAGTTTTGATTTGTATAAGAAGTATATTAACTGTTATTGTAAATATATGTAAAAAAGTGATTTATTGTAAAAATTGTTACAAAAAGTGGAAAAAAAGCCAAAAAAGAATAACCATTAAATAGAAGTTTTTCAAACTCATATACCACGGCATTTCAATTTATAACCTTCTGCAATATGTGTTAGAGTATAAGAAGCATACACATAACCCGGTGTACAGGTCGATTTTTTCAAAAAAAAAAAGATGAAAGCTATGTCCCCTTTACTACTCCTGTTGTCCTTCATCTGCTCTGAAGGTTCTGGTCTCTGTAGCCTAACATTGCCGCAATCCCTCCTCAGCAGTTGTTTCTTTTTACTCACTGAACCAGAACAAAGAATTCAAGTTTGAGTCAGTAGAGTAGCACAACCTATCCCTCCCGGTCTTATGAAGATATCCTCGTTTTGAAATGCGTATCTATTGTTTGAACTTGCGAGCCCTTTGTATAAATACCAATACAACACATTTCTGACTACTATTCGATGAGCTGAGGTAAAAAGAACCAAGACCCACGTCAATATGTCTACCTCTTTATTGTGTTTAACTGAATGTTGTTTGCACTGACAAAGTGATTTCAAATATCACAACACACATGCAGGCTAAAGCAAAGTGACAGAACAATACTATATTTCTCAAATAATGAAATAAGTTAAATTAGGATTTCCAAATCCGACATGTTGTACAAGATACTGGTGTATTTAATTTTTTTTAGAACATTTGAATACAAAACAAAAAAAAAGTAGGCCCT
>NW_028254749.1:0-22594 GCF_964263255.1 Lissotriton vulgaris
GTAAGACAAAATTTTAACCCATAATTTGGAAAAAACAGGATATAGTACCTTATTGCATTTTTAGACAATGGTCCGATTAGTTAGAAATAATTAATACTTCAATGGAAAAAAAATGGCTGTTTTCTTAGAAAGGATTGGGGCGCTCACCAGTATACACTAAAAAAGAATTAGACATACAAAACGTGTCAAAATTTGCTTGTTGGATTCTCATATCACTCACAACATGTACATATCCACATGTCCGGTGTTCCAAAACATGTACAGTAAGATGATTGGGTATCCCCAGATTATAACCTCAAGAGCACCCACTCTAAACCATAGACCATCGTTCTGTTCTCCCTACCCTTAGCCCTTTAAGGAGTCAACAACTGAAGAATCAGGCACTAGCAGGAACGTGTGCACAGAGACCCACATGTCCCTCCTATTTAATCAGTCATGTATACAATCAGTCACACAACTCCTAAATCCTACATCCAGATACGTATACACATACACATTCTTCAATACATCTTGGCATATATATAAAACATATTTAAACTTTACAGAAACACACAGTCACTGGATGATGTCGTCAGTGATATCATCAGTAATGTCATTTGAGATGTCATCAGTGATGTCACTGACCATGCCATGAATGTTGTAATATGTGATGTCATGAGCAGCGCATTGTGGGGGCGCGAGTTATAGTTAGCTGAACTAACTATAACGATGGAATTTCAATGGTTTTATATATATATATATATGTATATATATATTCACTGAAAAAAACATAGGTTTTAGGGGTGTTATAGTTAGCTGGACATTTCACTTGTACAAAACCATTGAAATTACTCTGTTATAGTTGGTTGTACTGACTATAACTCCCGTGCCCGCAATCCACTGCTGATGATGTCACATATTACATCATACATGACATGGTAAGTGACATCACTGATGACATCTCAAATGACATCACTGATGACATCACTGATGACATCATCCAGTGAATGTGGTTTGATTTGATATTTAAATAAGTATTATATGTATAGTAATCTGCATTGAAGACTGAATAGATGTATAAGTGTCTGGATGGAGGATTTAATAGCACTGTGATTGACTGTCTAAGTGACTAATTTAAAGTGTCTCAGTAAATATATGGGATAGCGATTAAACTGTGTGAATACCTGTATCACTCTATCTCTTGTTGTGTAAACTACTACATACGTTGTTACTAGCTATGTGAAAGTCTATATTAGTTATTAATTAGTTAAGTGAGTATTTTTATGTGATAGTGAATGTGTGTGTGTTTGGGTGAGAGGTGTGTGACTGTCCAAAGATGTGTAAATCGTTGATTTAGTAGGTATATGAGTTTATGAGGGAAACAGTTGTTTGGGTGAGTGAATCTCTTTATGAGTTTGGTGATGAGTAAATATATTTCTCATTGATACATGTCCAACCAAGTAGAAATATAAAAGGCAGTGTATGTGACAGTTGTTGTATATAAATAAGAATACATAAGACTCAGTGATTCCATGAGTGACTGTATCGAAAACTGTATACTTTTAATAGTGATTTTATAACACACTAAGTATGAGTTACTATCTATATGAATAAATGAAGTGGTGTTTGTATAAGTGTGTAGCTTAGTAAATGTAAGTATGATCAATTGTTTGCGTAAGTGAGCAGGATGACTGCTTAAGTGAATAGGATGTGTGCTGGTGTGTAATGTCGATGTAGGTGTATAAGTATATTTAATAGTGTTCTATTGATCTTTCTTAGCATGTATGAGTGAATCTATAGGTAAGTGTTTAGATGTGTGAGTAGATGTAGGAATCACTGAGTAGGTTTTTAAAAAATATATTGATGTGTCAATGGTTTCAAATATGTTAGTCCATATGTTATAATGAGTGTTGAAAGGTTATAATAGTGCATGATGAGATGTATCAGATTTTCACGTGGATGATGTCATCAGTGATGTCATCCGCGATGTCATTTGAGATGTCATCAGTGATGTCACTGACCATGTCATGAATGATGTAATATGTGACATTATCAGCAGTGGATTGCGGGTGCACGAGTTATAGTTCTTACAACTAACTATAACTGTCAGGATTGTCAGACCTCATCATTTAAAACGGCTCCTGGTAAACACAATTGTCCACAGGTCAAGGTCTAAGAAGAAAATTATGCAAAGGCAAAGCAAATTTGTGGCACATACCATAACCAAGATAGGCACCGGGAAACCAAGATCAGAGAAACAGGTTAGCGCTCTAGAGTTGGTTCGCAATTATACTGATGCAGGTGTTGTGCCCGTTCTGTGGCGCACTTCATTGTATTTCGCTGGATAGAAGGACATGTTGAGGCGAGCACCGCAAAGTTAGCTTAGGGAAAACTTTGTCGCACTTGAAATTTCAATTCTGCTGTCGGAGGAGAAGTACGGAGGAGCCGGCATGTTAGGTAAGACTGTTCCAAAGATTTATTGTTGAGCATGCACAATTCTGAGGAAAAGAAGGTTGTTCTTCTAGGCATGCGCAATTGTTCACACTGGTTATTTCAGAGTGTGCTCCAGAGAAAGAACACTATCGAGACCTGAGCAATTTAAAGTCAGCACAAGTACGCTACTACAGACAACCAATTAGATAAAATGAAATTTAGAATAGTATTAAAAATAGCGAGTGTCTGGGAGGTAGAAACATAATATTAGTTGGAGTGAAGTAACTGCAACTGCAACCTTTAGTTTATTATGAGACAGTTAATATCCACAAAGAGCCTATATTCCTAGCGAAGAGAGTAAGGTGAAGCAAACTGTTAATCTGAGTTCCACTTACCACAGAGGAATTCGGTTTAACGCAACAGCTGTGCATTACAAATGGTTAGGAACCTGCAAAACATAAAAATAGAGAGAGTTAATAAGGAAAAGCTAGAAACACAGATTGATTGTCTTTCATTTAGTCCACAGCATACAGAAGCAAAAACTATACCACCTATAGAAAATTAGCATTGGCCACATTTATACAGGGTAGGTGAACAGGAGAAAATACTGCTTTTAGAAATGGCATAAGTACCTATATTAATGTGTGAATTTCCTTTATAGTTACAAACTTACTTGTCAAGCCAGAAAATAGTGGAAGAAAATAGAAGACTACTGAAGTTGTGAGAAAGAAGTATTCACGGTATGGCTGTCTCTTCCATGTCCAATCCCCTTTCCCCCGGGAGGTTTCATTGGCTCAAGCGCTGCCAATTGCGTTGGGCTGAGGATTCTTGTTGGGGTATTGGGAACTTGCAGCGTTCTGCTCCTGTGCCTTTTGAGAAGGGCTCTAAACCTGACAATAACGGGGCAATTTCAATGGTTTTGTACGAGGAAAATGTCCAGCTAACTATAACACCCCTAAATCTTATGGTTTTTTCAGGGAATTTTTAAGGTTTTTTAAATGCTAATCCCTAACCATAACATGTATGAAACTTATGGTTTTTTCTGTGAATTTCAAAGGTTTTTTAAATGATAATTCCTAACTATAACAGGTCTGAAACCTATGTTTTTTCAGTGAATTTCAAAGGTTTATTTAAATGACAATTTTTAAATGTATTGTTATTTTATTGATACTGATTTACTAAATTTTTTAAACAATTTATTTTTATATATTTTATTTTTTAAATTACATTATAATTACATTATCCATTACATTACAAAATATACTTTCTCAGAATGAATTACTTTAGTTTAAATACTTTGCAAATAGGCAATAGACTTTTAAGTACAATAGTTACAGTTGTTGCAACGGGCAACACAATTTCAAACATCATGCAACATTGAACTCAATAGGAAATTCCAGTTAAATGCAATTAGTTACTTTATGGATTACTTTTCTAACCACAGTACTGTATCCTAGATTCAATCCTGGGACATCTCCTATAAACAGTTGAGTAAAAGCGTTTTGGTTACAGTAATGATGTTTAAGGAATATTATTGTATTTTAAAAGTTGACACTTAGAAACTTTTTCACATAGAATCACCAATGTTATCCAACTAGAGGAAATTCACTTAGCAGGTAAGTAGTGTTATCATTAATTTTTCTTACTCAGTGGTGGATCCTGGATCCAGCACTGGTGAATCTCCTGTAAACAGTTGAAAGAATGCATTTAAGTCATACAGGCGATTTTTAAGTAATATTTGTAGTTTATGAAAATAGACACTTAGAAACTTTTCTGGTGAAAACCAGACAATGGATTCCTAAGGAAGGAAATACAAGTTACTGGTAAGTATGGTTAGAATTACTTTTCAGGGTCAGTGCTGGGCTAAAAGATGCAGCACTGAGTAAATTGAAATTCGTTGTTCGGATGATGTTAGGTGAAAATTTTAAAGTTCCAAAACTCCACATACAGGAGAATTTCCAAGTGAAACCAGTCAATGTTAGCCCATGGAAGGAAATTCAAGTTACTGGTAAGTATGGTTAGAATTACTTTTTAGGATCAGTACTGGGCTCAAAGATGCAGCACTGAGATCTCTCCTGATAACAGGTGAGTAACTCAGAATTCGTAGCTCAGCTGATTTCAGAGGAATATTTGTAAGTTTCAAAAATCAACACTTAGAAACTTTTTCAGCAAAAAGCAGGCAATGATATCCTATGGAAGGAAAGTCAAGTTACTGCTAAGTACAGTTAGAATTACTTTTTAGGATCAGTACTAGGCTGAAAGATGCAGCACTGAGGTCTCTCGTGATAACAGGTGAGTAAATCGGAATTCGTAGTTCCGCTGACTTTGCTTCGGTCCAGTATATATAGAGCCACTTTCTTACACCATCCCCTCCCTTCACCACTGTGCAAACACGCCCTGTGGCGCGTTTTAAGTTGGGAGATTAAGTCCCCTTGAATCCTGAGGCTCTCTTGGGTAAACTAGCCCACTAGGCACCTCCAATAAGCACCATAGAGCTGCGTTGCCGAGAGGTGTAAAAAGGGGCGTAGCCTCTGAACACCTGTCAGTAACGCAGCTCCCTGGCGCATACTAAAGATACCTGTTGGGCTTTTTGGCCCTCAGGGACCCTATTATTGAAAGAAAATTAATTCCCCTGCTTAAAACACGCCACGGGCGCATTTGCACAGTGGTGAAGGAAGGGGGCAAGGCCTAAGGTGATATGTCTGCTTACACAGCCTGTGGCACATTTTTAGTTAGAGAACGAATTCCTCCCCAATCTTGTAGGACACAGGGTGCCAACTAGCCCACCACGTACCTCCAGTATGCACTAGAGGGCTGCATTGCAGAGAGGTGTTCAGAGGCCATGCCCCTTTTTTTAAAACACTCTGAAGGTACCTGGTGGGCTAGTTGGCCCCCTGGGACCCTCAGGATTGACAAGGAATTAATTCCCCTACTTAGACCGCGCCACAGGCTGTGTTTGCACACATGTGAACTCAGGCCCCGCCCCCTCCCTTCACCACTGTGCAAATGCACCCTCTGGCTGTTTTAAGTTGGCGGATTAACTCCCCTTGAATACTGAGGATCCCTGGGGTGCATCTAGCCCACTAGCTACCTCCAGTAAGCACCACAGAGCTCCGTGGCAAAGAGGTGTAAAAAGGGGCGTGGCCTCAGAACACCTCTCTGTAATTCAGCACCCTGGCACATACTCGAGGTTCCTGGTGGGCTAGTTGGCCCCCAGGGACCACCAGTATTTAAGGGGAACTTGTTCCCCCTCTGCAAACGCGCCTGGGGGCACGTTTGCAGAGTGGTGCAAGGAGGTGGCCTCCGGCGCGATTCTGTTTTTTTTTAAGAAGGGGGCTAAGTGCTCCCACTACTTTTTTATTAATTTATTGGCCCTGGTGACCCCATCCCCCAGGGCCTGCCCCCATTTTTTTTAAAAATGTGAAAATCGGGAAGGGGGCCGCATGGCCCCTCTCCCGATGCCATAATCTGTCCTTAGGACCCCATCCCCCGGGGCATGGCTCTTTTTTATTATTCATTTTTGGAGGGGGGCTGCCTTGCCCCCCTCCTGTGGCCTCTTATGGCCCCGGGGACCCCATCCCCCGGGACCGGATTTGTTTTTATAATTTATTTTCTTTCTTTTCAATTTGGGGAGGGAAGCCGCGTGGCCCCTCTCCTGGGCCACTAATAGCCCCGGGGACCCCATTCCTTGGGGCTGGCCCTCTCCGTTGGGGGGTCCCAATCCCCCCACAGTCCCAGTTGGCTCCCCTCATCTTTGGGGTGCCGGCATTGCTTTTCCACATGGGCAGCAGCTAACATGCTGCTCCCCATGTGGAAAAGCAATATGCTTTGCTATTTGGCAGAGAGAGCAGGTTTCCTGAGTGCCCCCCCAACAAATTTCCAAAAGCCCCGGGGGTGGTAGTCCCCAGGGCCAGGGGGGTCTGAGACACCCCCACCACATTTTAAGAAGCCCCAGGGGTGGCTGTCCCCATGCTGGGGGGCCTGAGAGCCCCCCACACCAAATTTTAAAAAGCCTTGTGGTTGCGTTCCCAGGGCTGGGGGGGCCTGTGAGCCCCCGCCCAATGTAAAGAAGCCCCGGGGGTAGTGGTCCCCCGGGCTGCAGGGGGTAGTGTACCCCCTGCCTATATTATAATAAAGCCCCGGGGTGGCGTACCCTGGGGCAGTGTGGGGGGATTGGGCCCCCCACACTTTTTTTCATCATGCCCCCGAGATTTGCATTGAAGCGCAGGAGCCTGCGCTTCATTTCTTTTTTGATTGTTAGGATCCGCACATCCTGCATTGATTTTGCGATTAAAAAATAATAATTTGGGCCTTGGGGTTCCTTGTGGAACCTCCTAAACAGGCCTAGGGGGTCAGGGTGTTTCTACCCTGCCCCCTTTTTGCGTTATGCGTGCTCTTTTATAGGTTTATTGTGCCTCTGTTCTACCGAGCCACAAGATGGCTGCCAACACTTCCTGATTTGGAGTGTTGACAGCTAATTAGAATACAGCTCGTGCACGGCAGGTTGCGCTTAGGATGCCCAGAACCTGGCCAAATGTGATTTTCTCAGGAACTACTGAACAGATTTATACCATTTAAGCAAAAGGCACGAGTCTGAACTAAGGACTAAATCATCAACAAATTTGGTGTAATTCCGTTCAGCAATTCGGGCTGTAGCCGCGATGAACGGTTCCTATGAAGAATTGCATGGGCAAAACATGTTTTGGGACCCCCCGTTTTTCTCGGCCCCCGCTTGACGAATCACCCCGAGACTTTCAGGATAGGAAATAAATGGAGCTGGCCATTAGTTTTGAAAATTTTGCAAAGATTCGTCAACCGACTCCAAAGTTATTTGAAACAGAATGTTGCGGATTTCCTATGGAAAATAGGTCCTAACTATAACTATCTACTGGCGACCGCCAGTAGATAATATATATAATATATATATATATATATTCACTGAAAAAACCATAGGTTATAGACCATATATAGTTAGGAATTTGCATTTACAAAACCTTGAAAATTCACTGAAAAAACCATAGGTTAGAGACCATATATAGTTAGCTGGACATTTTATTGACATAAAACCAATGAAATTCCATATATAGTTAGTTGCACTAACTATATATCGCGCACCCGCAATCCACTGCTGATGATGTCACATATTACATCATTCATGACATGGTCAGTGACAGCACTGATGACATCACTGATGACATCTCAAATGACATCACTGATGACATCACTGATGACATCTCAAATGACATCACTGATGACATCATCTAGTGTCTGTGTGTTTTTGTAAAGTTTAAATATGTTTTACATATTGAAGAATGAGTGGGTGTATGGAAGACTGAGTGTGTGTGTGGCTGGCTGGGAGGTGTGTGACTCTGTGCATATCAATGTGTACTTGTATCAGTGATTGTATAAGAGAGTAAGTATGTGTTAGTATATGTGTGAAAAGTATGGTGTTCTGTGTTTAACTGTATAGATGAGGAAATCGAAGTGTGATTGATTCTTCACAGGACTGACTAGGTGTATGAGTGCATATGATAGTGTTGTAATAATGAGTGACTGTATGTATGAGTGATTGTATGGGTGAATGAGTGAATGTGTGTGTAGACGTAGGAATCAGTGAGTGCGTATGTAGTAACTGGTATTGGTGTGTCATGATGTCATCAGTGATGTCATTTGAGATGTCATCAGTGATGTCATTTGAGATGTCATCAGTGATGTCATCAGTGATGTCACTGAAGTATGGTGTTCTGTGTTTAACTGTATAGATGAGGAAATGGAAGTGTGATTGATTCTTTACAGGACTGACTAGGTGTGTGAGTAACTCCATGGATGAGTGGCAGTGTGTGAGTGTCTGCATAGGTGTATGAGTGCATATGATAGTGTTGTAATAATGAGTGACTGTATGTATGAGTGATTGTATGGGTGAATGAGTGAATGTGTGTGTAGACGTAGGAATCAGTGAGTGCGTATGTAGTAACTGGTATTGGTGTGTCATGATGTCATCACTGATGTCATTTGAGATGTCATCAGTGATGTCATCAGTGATGTCATTTGAGATGTCATCAGTGATATCATCAGTGATGTCACTGACCATGTCATGAATGATGTAATATGTGACATCATCAGCAGTGGATTGCGGGTGCGCGATATATAGTTAGTGCAACTAACTATATATGGAATTTCATTGGTTTTATGTCAATAAAATGTCCAGCTAACTATATATGGTCTCTAACCTATGGTTTTTTCAGTGAATTTTCAAGGTTTTGTAAATGCAAATTCCTAACTATATATGGTCTATAACCTATGGTTTTTTCAGTGAATTTCATTGGTTTTTTAAAAGCTAATATCTATAGCTGTAAAATATATTCTTTATTACGTGACGTATCACGTAGCCACGTGAGACGCCTCATGACGCGTCGCATAACCGTGACGTATCGGTTCTGCAGCGCAAACAAAACCCGTAACGTAAGCGTGCCGGAGCACGCTTACAGATATATATATTTTTTTGAACCTTAATTAGACAAAATCCACACGTGCACATATCTTGAGGCCTTGCAAAGGCACATCAAACAAACAGTCCCTACAATTTTGCCAAGTTTGCTGGAAATCTATTCCCTTAATTTTTTTTTTACTGTTTCTCTTGGTTTTCCCCTTGTTACGCTTACCGGGACGCTACCCGGTACGCGAACCGGACGCTCCAAAAACACAAGATGGCGGACTCTCGTTACGCTGCCGGTTAGCTGCCCGGTTCGCGTACCGGGAAGCGCCTCTACCGCGAAAAATCGCGGGGGACTTTAATATCCCCCTCATCAATCCTAGGGGTCAGGAGGGGTTTACCTTGCCCCCTTTCCTTCATTTCCCCTTCTTTTTTCACCACATCTTGTCTCTCAAACCTACCGAGAGACAAGATGGCGGCCGCTCCGGACTGTTTACAATGTTGACAGCTACGCTGCCGGTTAGCTGCCCGGTTAGCTGCCCGGTGAGCTGCCCGGTTCGCGTACCGGGACGCGCCTCTACAGCGTAAAATCGCAAAAGTTTTTGCCCCGCGGGGCACTTTAATATCCCCCTCATCAATCCTAGGGGGTCAGGAGTGGTCTACCTTGCCCCCTTTCCTTCATTTCCCCCTTCGTTTTTCACCACATCTTGTCTCTCGATCGTACTGAGAGACAAGATGGCGGCCGCTCCGGTTTGTTTAGAATGTTGACAGACACCGGAGAGCCAATCAGATTCGCTTCGCGAAGTTCCGTTACGCGTTAGGTACGCGAACCGGGGCGCTAACCGGAGCGCTGTCACAGATATATATATTTTTTTAAACGTTAATTTCTCAAAATCCACTGGAGCACATATATTGAGACATAGCAAAGGCACGTCGGGCAAACCATATCTACAATTTTGCCAAGTTTCATGTAAATCTATTCAGCCGTTCGAGCTAAAAGTGAGTCCAACCGCCCTATGGAAAAATGAATGGGAAAAACGCGTTTTGGGACCCCCCTTTGTTCTCGGCCCCCCCTTGACGAACCCCACCAAATTTTCAGGGGCTGCTCAGAAAAAGAATGTGCCATTTTCCTGAAAATTTCAGCCAATTCCGTCCACAAACGCCAAAGTTATTAGACATAGAATTTTCAGAAATCCCATAGAGAAAAAATCCTAACTATATATACCCACTGGCTATCGCCAGTAGGTAATATACATATATAAACATATGTAATCTGCATATCTATATAAATATAAATGCATGCATACATATACATATATGCATACATATGCATGTTATTTACATGAAAGTTTTAAAAACACTAATAAAAGCAAAGCTAAAAAGCCACCTCATTACAAACAGAATGGCTTTAACTTAAACGAGGGCGAGATCTATTGCATTTTCAATGCTTGTTTACTTTGGTTCTATCAAGAAGGCATTCAGATGTGTCACACATTTGCCATAAATTCTGAATGTTAGCACTCTAGTTGCTCATTAGATCACTGTAGTAAAGCTAGTGCTCACCAGGGAAGTCTGCTGCTAATCATGGTTTGCAGCCATTTTCCCGCATTTTTTATCCCGCAGACTTTCAGTCCGCATACCATTATCCCGCAAGGTCATTGAGCTCGCATACCATTATCCCGCATTTTTTCAAAACGCATGTGCATTTATCGCGCATGCCTTTACAAAGAATTACGTTTTAAAGGCATGTATGGTAAATGCATTTGCGTTGTGAAAACCACGATAACGAGAGAGGTAAGTGGGTTTGTGTTAATTTTTTCGTGGGTTAGTGATTGTGTAGTGTAGTGTAGTGTTGTGTAGTGTAGTGTTGTGTTAGTGTAGTGTAGAGTTGTGGTGGTTGTTTAGTGTAGGGTCATGCTGGGGGTAGTGTTTTAGGGTTTAGGGTTGTGTTGTAGTGTTTGCGTAGTGTAGGGTCATGCTGGGGGTAGTGTTTTAGGGTTCAGGGTAGTGTTGTAGTGTTTGCGTAGTGTAGGGTCATGCTGGGGGTAGTGTTTTAGGGTTTAGGGTTGTGTTGTAGTGTTTGCGTAGTGTAGGGTCATGCTGGGGCTAGTGTTTTAGGGTTTAGGGTAGTGTTGTAGTGTTTGCGTAGTGTAGGGTCATGCTGGGCTGTAGTGTTTTAGGGTTTAGGATAGTGTTGTAGTGTTTGCGTAGTGTAGGGTCATGCTGGGGGTAGTGTTTTAGGGTTTTGGGTAGTGTTGTAGTGTTTGCGTAGTGTAGGGTCATGCTGGGGTGTAGTGTTTTAGGGTTTAGGGTAGTGTTGTAGTGTTTGCGTAGTGTAGGGTCATGCTGGGGGTAGTGTTTTAGGATTTTGGGTAGTGTTGTAGTGTTTGCGTAGTGTAGGGTCATGCTGGGGGTAGTGTTTTAGGGTTTTGGGTAGTGTTGTAGTGTTTGCGTAGTGTAGGGTCATGCTGGGGTGTAGTGTTTTAGGGTTTTGGGTAGTGTTGTAGTGTTTGCGTAGTGTAGGGTCACGCTGGGGTGTAGTGTTTTAGGGTTTTGGGTAGTGTTGTAGTGTTTGCGTAGTGTAGGGTCATGCTGGGGGTAGTGTTTTAGGGTTTTGGGTAGTGTTGTAGTGTTTGCATAGTGTAGGGTCATGCTGGGGGGTAGTGTTTTAGGGTTTTGGGTAGTGTTGTAGTGTTTGCGTAGTGTAGGGTCATGCTGGGGGTAGTGTTTTAGGGTTTTGGGTAGTGTTGTAGTGTTTGCGTAGTGTAGGGTCATGCTGAGGGTAGTGTTTTAGGGTTTAGGGTAGTGTTGTAGTGTTTGCGTAGTGTAGGGTCATGCTGGGGTAGTGTTTTAGGGTTTAGGGTAGTGTTGTAGTGTTTGCGTAGTGTAGGGTCATGCTGGGGGTAGTGTTTTAGGGTTTAGGGTAGTGTTGTAGTGTTTGCGTAGTGTAGGGTCATGCTGGGGGTAGTGTTTTAGGGTTTAGGGTAGTGTTGTAGTGTTTGCGTAGTGTAGGGTCATGCTGGGGGTAGTGTTTTAGGGTTTAGGGTAGTGTTGTAGTCTTTGCGTAGTGTAGGGTCATGCTGGGGTGTAGTGTTTTAGGGTTTTGGGTAGTGTTGTAGTGTTTGCGTAGTGTAGGGTCATGCTGGGGGTAGTGTTTTAGGGTTTAGGGTAGTGTTGTAGTGTTTGCGTAGTGTAGGGTCATGCTGGGGTGTAGTGTTTTAGGGTTTTGGGTAGTGTTGTTGTGTTTGCCTAGTGTAGGGTCATGCTGGGGGTAGTGTTTTAGGATTTAGGGTAGTGTTGTAGTGTTTGCGTAGTGTAGGGTCATGCTGGGGGTAGTGTTTTAGGGTTTTGGGTAGTGTTGTAGTGTTTGCCTAGTGTAGGGTCATGCTGGGGGGTAGTGTTTTAGCGTTTTGGGTAGTGTTGTAGTTTTTGCATAGTGTAGGGTCATGCTGGGGGTAGTGTTTTAGGGTTTTGGGTAGTGTTGTAGTGTTTGCGTAGTGTAGGGTCATGCTGAGGGTAGTGTCTTAGGGTTTAGGGTAGTGTTGTAGTGTTTGCGTAGTGTAGGGTCATGCTGGGGGTAGTGTTTTAGGGTTTAGGGTAGTGTTGTAGTGTTTGCGTAGTGTAGGGTCATGCTGGGGGTAGTGTTTTAGGGTTTAGGGTAGTGTTGTAGTGTTTGTGTAGTGTAGGGTCATGCTGGGGGTTGTGTTTTAGGGTTTAGGGTAGTGTTGTAGTGTTTGCGTAGTGTAGGGTCATGCTGGGGGTAGTGTTTTAGGGTTTAGGGTAGTGTTGTAGTGTTTGCGTAGTGTAGGGTCATGCTGGGGTGTAGTGTTTTAGGGTTTTGGGTAGTGTTGTAGTGTTTGCGTAGTGTAGGGTCATGCTGGGGGTAGTGTTTTAGGGTTTAGGGTAGTGTTGTAGTGTTTGCGTAGTGTAGGGTCATGCTGGGGTGTAGTGTTTTAGGGTTTTGGGTAGTGTTATAGTGTTTGCGTAGTGTAGGGTCATGCTGGGGGTAGTGTTTTAGGATTTAGGTTAGTGTTGTAGTGTTTGCGTAGTGTAGGGTCATGCTGGGGGTAGTGTTTTAGGGTTTAGGGTTGTGTTGTAGTGTTTGCGTAGTGTAGGGTCATGCTGGGGGTAGTGTTTTAGGGTTTAGGGTTGTGTTGTAGTGTTTGTGTAGTGTAGGGTCATGCTGGGGGTAGTGTTTTAGGGTTTAGGGTAGTGTTGTAGTGTTTGCGTAGTGTAGGGTCATGCTGGGGTGTAGTGTTTTAGGGTTTTGGGTAGTGTTGTAGTGTTTGCGTAGTGTAGGGTCATGCTGGGGGTAGTGTTTTAGGGTTTAGGGTAGTGTTGTAGTGTTTGTGTAGTGTAGGGTCATGCTGGGGGTAGTGTTTTAGGGTTTAGGGTAGTGTTGTAGTGTTTGTGTAGTGTAGGGTCATGCTGGGGGTAGTGTTTTAGGGTTTAGGGTAGTGTTGTAGTGTTTGTGTAGTGTAGGGTCATGCTGGGGGTAGTGTTTTAGGGTTTAGGGTAGTGTTGTACTGTTTGTGTAGTGTAGGGTCATGCTGGGGGTAGTGTTTTAGGGTTTAGGGTAGTTTAGTTGTTTAGTGTATGCTAAAGGCATATTCGTTCTAAAAGTTTTCGTTATTTTAATTTGCGGCCTAATAGTACATGCGGGATTTTTTTTGCGGACTGATGGTATGCGGGATTTCGTCATATATTCGCTAATCATACTTTCTATGGCAAAATGAACCCCCTCATTTTGTTCCTTTTTAAATTAAATGTTTTAAGAGTTACCACTTTATTCCAATCAAGATGGCTTCAGGTGTGCCATACCTTTGTAATAAGTAGGACTGTTAGCACTCTAGTTGTTCTTTAGAACACTCTGGGACAATCTGTCATTGGGCTATAGTTGGGCTACATCTGGCTGATATTTGGGCTACATTTGGTTTTTTTTGTCTCTGGTGGCCATCTTTGGGCTACATTGGGCTACATTGGGCTACATTGGGCTACATTTGGGCTCCAACATATATATAGCCCAATGTAGCCCAATATATATTTTTCAAAGTTAATTTTCGTAAAAACCACTGGAGCCTATATCTTGAGACATAGCAAAGGCACATCGGGCTACCAGTCCCTACAATTTTGCCAAGTTTGGTGTAAATCCATTCAGCCGTTCAGGCTAAAAGTGAGGCCAACCGCCCTATGGAAAATTGCATGGGAAAAACACGTTTTGGGACCCCCCTTTTTTCTCGGCCCCCCCTTGACGAAACCCCCCCAAATTTTCAGGGGCTGCTCAGAAACAAAATGTTCCATTTTCCTGAAAATTGCAGCCAATTCTGTCCTCATAAGCCAAAGTTATTCGACATAGAATTTTCAAAAATCCCATAGGAAAAAAATCCTAACTATATATACCTACTGGCTATCGCCAGTAGGTAATATATATATATATATATATATATATATATATATATATATATATATATATATATATATATATATATATATATATATATATATATATATATATATATATATATATGTATATATATATATATATATACAATCATAATACCGAGTCAGAAGTAGTGACCCTTTAGTAGTATGTAGATGTGATATGACTTCCATAGGAAATATTTTTTTGATTCACTAATAACTTTGATACTGTTTCACAGCGCCACAAACAATTTGGCAGACACTTTTACTGTCCAGCTTATATTCTTCATTTCAAACTTTAAGCAGATAAGTCAAGGTGGAACAAAGTTATTTTTGGTTGGTCAAGAGGGACTATTTTCTATTTTATGCCCCTTTGGATATTTTTCTCTGTGACGATGCTGAACGCAAATTATTCCGTTTACACTTGAAGGCCATACAGTCAAAACCCAGCACAAAAACCACAACTCACAGAACTTCTCCTTTGACTATGTCAAATACATACTGGCCACAGGGCAGAACCTTCACTGAATTCCAAAGCTAAATATCTGCTTATTGGTCATTTATTTGATGTTATTTATAATGTCATGTTTGAGTGAGGTCTCTCATGAGGGAGGTCATTAGAAGAACGTTAGTGAGAGTCATAACTTTTTTGACGTCATAACTTGCTGTTTCTTTGGATTTATTCATATCACATCGTTAAGTATGATTAAGAAGAAAAAATAAGTCCAGGAAGCAAGTTTTCTTAAGATCCTGCTTGGTTGTTGAACACCAAGGCTGCCTAGCCTTTATTCCACCTATGTGTTTTCCTTCCATCGCCCTACACTTTCTTCTCAATATATTACTTGTGAAGGTTGTGTTTCACCCTTGTTCTCTCCTTTTGTCAGTGTTTTCCTATATTTCTTCTTTTAAGGTTGAGCCTGTCTGGTTGAAAAGAGCCTAGGCCCTCATTACAATGTTGGGCAGAATCACTTCCGCCCGACACCGCATAGGTCATGGACCAACCGACCGCCTCATTAGGATTCGACTAAACACAGTTCAGTCTCATTCCTACATTTTACAATGGGAGCATGCATTTTTCTTGAAAAACGGCCATAATGTATGCTCCCATAGTAAGAGGGATGGTGCAGTTCATCCCTGCACCCTGTGACAGGCACCTCAAGGAGCCTTCCACAAGGTGCAGGGATCAACAGGAGGACACCACAGGCATTTATTTTGTCAAAACTGTGAAGCTTTATGTGGTTTTAATTATTGTACAATGAAATGTGAATGAAAAGTAACTTTTTTATAATACAGTGTCACCACAACGTATGGGATATACCATTCAATATTTTAATGTATAATTAATTACTGTACTCAAACCTTTTTGAATCACTAGGTCAAGGGAATTTTGTTTGTTTTGGTTACAAGTACCGTATTTCCCTTGATAGCGCTAAGAGGTCCCTCTCTATTTTTTTATCGTTATCTTGCACATTAGCATTGTTTTTCCTGGTGTTATCAAAGATATGTTTGCTTCGATTTGATCATACATTGACATTGATCTTATTGGCAACAATAAATCATATAAGCATGGTTTATGACATACATTTGCATCATTATTGCTGATGTCGGCACTGCTGTGCTGGCATAAGTCAGGATATACATTGATATTGCATTGACTAGGTGATGTGGGTACAGGCTGTGGCAATAATAATAATAATATTCCACATTTGTAAAGCGCACAATCACCTGTTAGGGTCTCTAGGCGCTTGGGGCCGTCGGGAAGATTAAGCAAGCTATTGCCCCGAGTCACATGGTGCTGGGCTAATCTGCTGTCGGTGCCGGGGACCGAACTTTGATCCCCAGATTCTGGAGTCAGTCGCCCTAGCCGCGGCACCACACCTCTTCCACTTTGCATTTATTGATACAGGCATTGATATTGCCATTATCAGGCCTGACCATATCATGACATTCATTGTCATCATATTCACCCATCCCAAAAAGGCGTTTAGCAAAACAGGAACAGTTGATTTAAATAAACATTTTGACAAGGAGCACAGTTACAGAAGGGGGTCTGCGGGCTGTCTCATAGTGTAATCGATATGAGGGCTAGTATATAGATTTCTTGGAGCATTACAAAACAATCCATAGATCCTTTTGAGGAAGAGGAATGTGACCCTAGTCATGGAGTCAATAAATGCAGATGGGTCTCAACCTTGAGTGGACACAATGAGGGCCAGTGGGTAATGTATCCAGATCTCCGGCATGGGGAGCGTGTGATCACTACATGTGCTGTGTTCTGATTGGCTGAGTGTCCCTAACTTCACGTCACATTTGACTTTATAGTGCTTTGGGAACCGCACCCTCCGTCAATATGGTCTTTATTGGGGACAATCTCCATGGACCATTGTGGTGTCGCTGCCTATTTATGGGATTCATCTGGGTTTTTCCTGTTTGCTTGTTTGTTCACAGGCCCCCCAGGGCTGGGGGGGCCTGTGAGCCCCCGCCCAATGTAAAGAAGCCCCGGGGGTAGTGGTCCCCCGGGCTGCAGGGGGCAGTGTACCCCCTGCCTATATTATAATAAAGCCCCGGGGTGGCGTACCCTGGGGCAGTGTGGGGGGGATTGGGCCCCCCCACACTTTTTTTCATCATGCCCCCGAGATTTGCATTGAAGCGCAGGAGCCTGCGCTTCATTTCTTTTTTGATTGTCGGGATCCGCACATCCTGCATTGATTTTGCGATTAAAAAATAATAATTTGGGCCTTGGGGTTCCTTGTGGACCCCCCTCAACAGGCCTAGGGGGTCAGGGTGTTTCTACCCTGCCCCCTTTTCGCGTTTTGCGTGCTCTTTTATAGGTTTATTGTGCCTCTGTTCTACCGAGCCACAAGATGGCTGCCAACACTTCCTGATTTGGAGTGTTGACAGCCAATTAGAATACAGCTCGTGCACGGCAGGGTGCGCTTAGGATGCCCAGAACCTGGCCAAATGTGATTTTCTCAGGAACTACTGAACATATTTACACCATTTAAGCAAAAGGCACGAGTCTGAACTAAGGACTAACTCATCAACAAATTTGGGGTAATTCCGTTCAGCAATTCGGGCTGTAGCCACGATGAACGGTTCCTATGAAGAATTGCATGGGCAAAACATGTTTTGGGACCCCCCGTTTTTCTCGGCCCCCGCTTGACGAATCACTACGAGACTTTCAGGATAGGAACGGAATGGAGCTGGCCATTAGTTTTGAAAATTTTGCAGAGATTCGTCAACCGGCTCCAAAGTTATTCGAAACAGAATGTTGCGGATTTCCTATGGAAAATAGGTGCTAACTATAACTATCTACTGGCGACCGCCAGTAGATAATATATATATATATATATACATATATATATATATATATATATATATATATATATATATATATATATATATATATATATATATATATATATATATATATATATATATATATATATATATATATATATATATACACAATCCTAATACAGAGTCAGAGGTAGTGAACCTTTAGTAGTATGTAGATGTGATATGACTTCCATAGGAAATATTTTTTTGATTCACTAATAACTTTGATACTGTTTCACAGCGCCACAAACAATTTGGCAGACACTTTTACTGTCCAGCTTATATTCTTCATTTCAAACTTTAGGCAGATAAGTCAAGGTGGAACAAAGTTATTTTTGGTTGGTCAAGAGGGACAATTTTCTATTTTATGCCCCTTTGGATATTTTTCTCTGTGACGATGCTGAACGCAAATTATTCAGTTTACACTTGAAGGCCATACAGTCAAAACCCAGCACAAACACCATAACTCACAGAACTTATCCTTTGACTATGTCAAATACATACTGCCCACAGGGCAGAACCTTCACTGAATTCCAAAGCTAAATATCTGCTTATTGGTCATTTATTTGATGTTATTTATAATGTCATGTTTGAGTGAGGTCTTTCATGAGGGAGGTCATTTGAAGAACATTAGTGAGAGTCATAACATTTTTGACGTCATAACTTGCTGTTTCTTTCGATTTATTCATATCACATCGTTAAGTATGATTAAGAAGAAAAAATAAGTCCAGGAACCAAGTTTTCCTAAGATCCTGCTTGGTTGTTGAACACCAAGGCTGTCTAGCCTTTATTCCACCTATGTGTTTTCCTTCCATCGCCCTACACTTTCTTCTCAATATATTACTTGTGAAGGTTGTGTTTCACCCTTGTTCTCTCCTTTTGTCAGTGTTTTCCTATATTTCTTCTTTTAAGGTTGAGCCTGTCTGGTTGAAAAGAGCCTAGGCCCTCATTACAATGTTGGGCAGAATCACTTCCGCCCGACACCGCATAGGTCATGGACCAACCGACCGCCTCATTAGGATTCGACTAAACACAGTTCAGTCTCATTCCTACATTTTACAATGGGAGCATGCATTTTTCTTGAAAAACGGCCGTAATGTATGCTCCCATAGTAAGAGGGATGGTGCGGTTCATCCCTGCACCCTGCGACAGGCACCTCAAGGAGCCTGCCACAAGGTGCAGGGATCAACAGGAGGACACCACAGGCATTTATTTTGTCATAATTGTGAAGCTTTATGTGGTTTTAATTATTGTACAATGAAATGGGAATGAAAAGTAACTTTTTTATAATAAAGTGTCACCACAAAGTATGGGATATACCATTCAATATTTTAATGTATAATTAATTACTGTATTCAAACATTTTTGAATCACTGGGTCAAGGGAATTTTGTTTGTTTTGGTTACAAGTACCGTATTTCCCTTGATAGCGCTAAGATGTCCCTCTCTAATTTTTTTATTGTTATCTTGCACATTAGCATTGTTCTTACTGGTGTTATCAAAGATATGTTTGCTTCGGTTTGACCGTATATTGACATTGATCTTATTGGCAACAATAAATCATATAAGCATATGGCTTCCCAAAACAAAGAAAGATGAGGACACTCGAAAAACATATGTATGTCTGCTGCGGCTAACAACACACATCTTGCACAAGTCACCCTATTTCCCTGATTGAATTTGGAAAGTCGTTCGGGCGAATAATAAGTTCGATGGATGGTGAAGATATGGTTTCTACGTAGCCATGCTGGATTGACAATGTCCCACATCATACCGCATGATGTAGTCCAAAGGTCTTGGAGGTTGGGGGTAGTTAAATGCGGTAACCAAAGCTTTTCCGGAAGCGAGAATTCACCATCCAGTTCTTCCAGGATTAGTTTATACCAAAATGAAACCTCTTTCTTAGTGGGAGATTTGTCAACTAGAAGAGTGATAAGGTTACTATGTTTACCTAGTGGAAACATAGTTCCTCGAGATGGTGAAGCTTTATATGCACTGGACCAACTTGATATTTGCGTGTATTTAACCCCTTCTACGCTGATGACGAGCTGGGCTCGTCATGGCGTAGCCCGCTCGCACGCTGTGTTTGTATATCGGCAAGATGCACAATCAGAACCTCGGTGGCATATGAGGATATAAAGAAAAATAAATATATAAATAAATAAATAAATCATATAAGCATGGTTTATGACATACATTTGCATCATTATTGCTGATGTCGGCACTGCTGTACTGGCATAAGTCAGGATATACATTGACATTGCATTGACTAGGTGATGTGGGTACAGGCTGTGGCAATAATAATAATAATCCACATTTGTAAAGCGCACAATCACCCTTTAGGGTCTCTAGGCGCTGGGGGCCGTCGGGAAGATTAAGCAAGCTATTGCCCAGAGTCACATGGTGCTGGGCTAATCTGCTGTCGGTGCCGGGGACCGAACTTTGATCCCCAGATTCCGGAGTCAGTCGCCCTAGCCGCGGCACCACACCTCTTCCACTTTGTATTTATTGATACTGGCATTGATATTGCCATTATCAGGCCTGACCATATCATGACATTCATTGTCATCATATTCACCCATCCCAAAAAGGTGTTTAGCAAAACAGGAACAGTTGGTTTAAATAAACATTTTGACTAGGAGCACAGTTACAGAAGGGGGTCTGCGGGCTGTCTCATAGTGTAATCGATATGAGGGCTAGTATATAGATTTCTTGGAGCATTACAAAACAATTCATAGATCCTTTTGAGGAAGAGGAATGTGACCCTAGTCATGGAGTCAACAAATGCAGATGGGTCTCAACCTTGCGTGGACACAATGAGTGCCAGTGGGTAATGTATCCAGATGTCCGGCATGGGGAGCGTGTGATCACTACATGTGCTGTGTCCTGATTGGCTGAGTGTCCCTAACTTCACGTCACATTTGACTTTATAGTGCTTTGGGAACCGCACCCTCCGTCAATGTGCTCTTTATTGGGGACAATCTCCCTGGACCATTGTGGTGTCGCTGCCTATTTATGGGATTCATCTGGGTTTTTCCTGTTTGCTTGTTTGTTCTGCTGGTTACATGCCACACCCCCAGTAATCTGTCAATCAGTTACCTCAGGCCTAAATCACTTTGTGCCTGCCTGACCACATATTTCTGACTCTAGGGTGGCGGAGAGATCATATTCCATGATTTTGACAACAGTGATTCGATTTTTTTTTTTTATGCACATATGGAACATTGTGTACATCGACATCATTATTAACACAGTCAGTCAAGTAAAAGTAAATTGATTTATGGGCTCAGATATTAAGGTAGGCTGTCACTTCTCCCCCCATATACACTACTTCTATTCTTGGAATCTGTGCTACTCCTTCTCCTGGCCCGTATATGTCGATTCTGGGGCTGTATCATAAAGGTGTGCTCTTGTACAGGGCACAGCTGTGCACCTGTTTCTCTGTTGTTGCACCATCAAAGGTGCTCACTGTGAACTCAGTATTTTTCTGAATTAGTGCATGAACTTCAGACTGCTTCTCTGGCAACAGAGAAAGGCAACCACTGACTGTTGTTTCTAAGCTATGATATGTGCAGCTAATGGAGTAACTCGAAGAAATTCTGAGTTAAATGCATGCACTTTAGACAGCGTAGTCACATAAAAATAGGTGCACAGCTGTGCCCCGCACAAGCGCACAAGTTCATGGTATATCTCCTGCTTTTGAACAGCCTGTGCTCTACCAAAGCCAAATTTATTGTTGTTCTCTTTGTTTATTTCCTCTGTGCTGTACCTTATACGTAGAGATGGTCTTCCCTCTCTCAAAACTGCTTCTAGTGTAATCTATCCATGTTGAGCTCCTGGTGAATTCAGTACATTCTTTGCCACTGTTAACAGATCTGTGGAATTCAAAAGGCCCAGCTTAACAATTACATAGCACTGCTGTGCATGACATATAGCTCTGATGCACAGTTACTATATGTACTAATAATTAAGAGGACATTCACTGCGTTTATATTCCTTCTCCTTTGCCACCTAGTGCTTCCTAAGATCCAAGCTACTCTCTGTTCTTATCTCCGGCTACCAATTTATCTACCAGCCCATTCATTAATTTTTTCATCTATTTACTCACCTAACTATTCATCAAGCCATGCATTCACTCATCATTCCAACTATGTGTCCATGTACTTACTCACTGATTAATTACTCATACATCAAAGCAGTTACTCACTCAACATTTATCCATTCATGCATTCATTCATCCATCCATTGTCTCATTCTAAAATTCATCCACTCACCTATTCACACCACCACACACTAAACGATACCAATCAATGAAGGAGCACTTTCAAATAAGAAAACCATATGGATTTAATTTGTCAATGTTCATTTTGCTAAAGCATCAGGGCTAGATCAAAGTGTTTGTAGGGTAAACAGCCTTTACAACGAAACTTTTACAACGCACTACCATTACGACGCAACCATTGCAACGCAAACCATTACAACGCATTGCGCTGGGGGGCGCTCTAGGATAGGGAATAGATTTAATTTACTATCCAACGCCTTCCCTACTATCCACAGGGACTGGAGTTGGAATAGTAAATTAAACTATTCACTATCCAGCACCCTAAAGCGCTATGCGTTGTAATGGCATGCGTTGTAAAAACTGCGTTGTAACGGCATGCGTGGTAAAAGCATGCGTTGTGACGTCATACCTCCTGTTTGTAGTACAGAGCCTGTTTTCAACGTGGCGTTTCCTTGCTGAATGGTGTATTTTAACCCCAGATTATTTTACAGTTCAGACAGTGAAACTCGGAATCATTCAGTGAAATAATGTGAAAGTGTGGTAGCGGCATTTTATCTGGGCGGTATTTGCACCTGCAAAAACAAGCATTTGCAATGCAATAGGACTTGCATTACGCGAGACCTATTGCATTGCATTACGCGAGACCTATTGCATGGAAACGGCAGTGCAGGCGAGGGGCGAGAAGGCACAAAAAGTGTGAGTGGGGGG
>NW_028254750.1:0-96432 GCF_964263255.1 Lissotriton vulgaris
AACAAACATTATGGCATTGAACTTGCTCATGGACGAAGCGAAACAGGGAAAATACCCAGTTTCTCCGCTTCATAGACTTTACAGCTGCGTTCGACCACGTCAACCGAATAAAACTCTGGCAAAAACTGGATGTCTGGGGGATACCTCCCCCTCTCTTAGACCAACTCAGGAATCTGCAAACTAACACATGGGTCAGGATAAAGCTAGGCGCTGGTTCACACATATAAAAAAAATACTCACCTCAAAAGGGCTAAAATAAGGGTGCGTCCTAACCCCATTGCTTTTTACCCTCTTCTTAGCGGATCTCCAGGGTGGACTAGACAGATGTATAGCCCATGCACCAAAACAAGGAAATATGACACTGTTGAACTTGTTATACGCCGATGATCTAGTTTTGATAAGCCAAAACCCTATTGGACTCCAGCATCTCCTGAATGCAACTCACAGTTTTTCACAACAGAATGCATTAAAAATAAACTTCAATAAAACAAAAATGATGGCAGTAGACTACCACAAGATGAAACACCGCAATTGGTTCCTGGACGTTCATCGTTTAGACCAAGCAGCAAGCTATAAATACCTGGGGTTAATACTAGACCAAAACAACTTGTTTAAACCACAAATGGAATCTCTGTGGAGAAAGGGGGTAATGACTTACCTAGCCATAAAACCATTGATGAAGTTGCTGCCGGACCTGACTCTCAACCCTCTGCTAATGGTCCTGCAGCTAAACTTCAGCCCACAATAACATATGGGAGTGAATCAATGAAAGGAAAAGATGCAAAAATCCTTGACAATATATTAACTAACTGTTATCAAGCGATCTTCAAACTCCCTAGATACACTTCCCCAGCCCAAATATGGTTGGGGTTTGGGTTCCAAAAACAGACAATGGAATGAAGGGGGCATATGTGAAATGCTGCCATAAAATGAAAGTAGATGAGGAAGGATCCCTGAACAACCAACTCAGGACGGAATTGTCTCACCCGAAACATTGCCAGCCAGAGAGTATCTGCAGGAATCCATCAAAATATTAGGTCTGACAGACCTGTGTAACATTTTAACGAATCATTTTGCTTTTAAACAAGCTGTAACAAAGGTAGCTCATCTGATATCTGCCATAGAGGATAACAAAAGCATTAGCCAAACAAGTTCACGGCTGGGTCGTACTTAAAACGTACAACACACTTAAAACCCAATCTTACTTGAAAACAGGAATAAAAATCCCCACCAAGAAAAAATTCCTAAAACTCCCCATGGGGATCGGGCTTTTCAATCAGTTACTACCTCCTTGGGAGAGAAGTGGAGGAGACTAGCTCTTCCGTTTATGTGCCTCTGGTGTCGATGACGTTATCCACATTATATGCATCTGTAAAAACTTAAGATATATAAGGATAACCTTGCTAAAACCAATGTTCAGACAGCATGGAGTTAGGTCCTGCAGACAGGCAGTAATGCTGTGCTTCAATCCAGAGATCGTACAGGTAAACTACCGACTAACCACATTTTTTGCTATAACTGCAAAAAGATTGAAAAACTCGTCCATACTGACTAAGAACAAACTTTCATCAGAACAGACACTGTTTGAACAATCAATACAGACTTATAAGAGCATGGAGTAGAAGGTTTCAACAACTTTAGTCCACCCTTTAATGACTTTTTATTTTAATTTTATTTATTGTCGGAAAGAAAGTTGAGTCTTTTAATAGTGTCTTTTATAGTATATGAGCTAGATATTTTAAATGTATTGATGTATGCAATGGTTTTAATTAATCAAGCATAGTAAAAAATTACCTTACCTAATTGTGGCCAGGCTGTCACCACCAGACATGTTTCTGGCCTCATCGGATGACAGCTTTTGCTCTCAGAGGCCAGGACTAATGGCATCTCTGGGCAGAGGTACTTCACACCTCCTATATGCCGCAATGGTATTCCAAGGCGGGAAGCTTCAAAGGTGATGTCACCTTTGAAATGAAACCCAGGCATCTCCGAATAGTTAGATGAGAAGGTGGGCCCAAATTCAGCCAGCACCACCCCTAAGGTGGGACAGGTGATTTGGACCCCACTTTTCAATTTCCTCCATCTTGTTTAAGAGGGACTCAGCCAATTAGATCTGGGCTGTGCCCACTCCCCTAAGAGAGTGTCCACATAGAGGGTGTCAACATCCTAAAGGTAGTTAGCTCACTCCCCCGTAATTGTCCCTAAATGTAGTATTTAGGTGGCACCCCTGGAGCCGGAACTTTATATTTGATAGACCAAAGAAGACAATGGACAAAGATGAGCTCCTGACCCAAGACCGAAGTATGTGCTGCAGAATTTTGATGCAAAACCGAGCCTGCTGCCTCAAAGGACTTGAGCATTGTGGTGTTTTGACTCATCCTGTTGCCCCATAGCACATCTAGACCTTCACCAGAGAACTCCCTTGCATTAGAGTAACTATTTCCCTGCAGTCCACTGGTACTGAACCCACGGAGTATGACTTACTGACTTGTCACTTGCCTGCGATGCTGATGCAGTACCCAAACCACAAGCAGTACACCTGCTCCAAAAGGTCAGGCCTGTTACCCCACAATGTTCGAGGACACCATGACCTACCAGAGCCATGTCGCAGCAATACCCGAGGTACCGGACCACCTGCAACTGACACTGTGACAATGAGTCCAATCCGGACTCCAACTACTCAGACAGCAAGCAATCATTGAGGTACATTGAGATCCCTGAGACCTAATCGGTGGTGTCCCAGCTGTCCCAGAATCACCCCTGCACCCGTCCTGCCCCTGACAGCGAAGACCATCTTGATGCACTAACCTATCTGCTCTGCCGCCCAGTCCACCTGGCCTAAGTACTGACAAACCAGCTGTGGTCGCAAGGTCCTGAGGCCCTTGCAACCTGATCTCTCATTTGGGGTCCCCCAGATGTACCTGTAATTCCACTTGTGCACCCCCCTTACCACTGGACATAGCATGTTGGGCAGTGAATGACCCAACCCACACTCTCAGGCACACACTGCATCAGATCAACTACATGTGTGCACCCGCTGCAAAGTCACTCACTGTGTTGAAGCCTTACCACGACATTTGGGGCACCATATAGCCTTGGATACTGTGTGAGCAGCTCCTCGCTGGTGAAGGGACTGGGCCAGATCTTTCCAGTCCCTGACATCACTGTAGCCAGGTGACAGCAGCACCAGCAGTGGCCGGTGAGGGGTCTCATGCTGCAGTCCCCGGAGGCAATAGCAGATGAGGGGTCTCAGGTAGCAGTCCCTGGACGCAGCAGCAGATGAGGGGTCTCAGGCACATATATAGCCCCCTAGGTCCATTTCATTGGTTCTAAGCTGCTGCAATTGGTGGTCCAGGTCAGCCTTTTTCAAATACATTTAATGATCTGCTCTGCGGGGGCGGAATACGCCTACCACAATTTTTAAAATTGCATTAGTCTACCGCAATTGCAGCTCCCATTGGCTGTAAGGGCTTGGTCCTTGGCATTGACATACCACAGGGGCCAAGCGTCGCTACCGCGGTGGTGCATATTTCAATTGCATCCAATGACCGGCCCGCTGTGGTGGAGCACGCCTACTGCGCTTTTCAAAATTGCATTAGTCTACCGCGATTTCGGTACCCATTGGCTGTAAGGGCATGCTCCATTGCGGTGACCCACCACTGGTGCCCGGCGGTAGCTACCGCAATTTGTGTATCATACATTCACATGAGTGACCTCGATTTGGGTGGGGGAGCATGCCAACCTCCATTTGGGCATGTGTATATGGCTAATGCTACCGCACTTGCGTTTTGGGGATTGATGGTGACACACCGCTGGTACCAGGCGGTAGCTACCATGATTTGGGTGCCATACAGTCACATGAGTGACCTCGAATAGGGTGGAGGAGCATGCCAACCTCCATTTGGGCATGTGTATAAGGCTAATGCTACCGCACTTGCGTTTTGGGGATTGATGGTGACACACCGCTGGTACCAGGCGATAGCTACTGTGATTTGGGTGCCATACAATCACATGAGTGAGCGTGATTTGGGTGGCGGAGCACTGTAACAGCATCTATGGACACACCATGCTGTGTGAATGGGCAATGAGCAGTTATCAACAGTGCACAGTGGCCACATGATTAATGTCACTTCATTGTGCACACATTGCCTATGTAACATTTACCCCACGGCTGACTACACATGTCATGTTTGTGTGTGTGATTTGGGACATTGGCATGTACTCCCTCACATGTAACTTGTGATATTGATGGGCATGTACACAGAACAGTGTTGTGATGGACTCTCCAATGGGTGCACATGTCAATGTGTAAAAGTGTTTGGAAAATCTGAGTGATGTATGTCTCAATGTACAATGTGCAGATTTGATGGTCTACCTTTCTTGGCTAATGCACACACTTGTTGTTTATGCACAGCCTGTTCTCATTGTGGTATTGATGTGTGCCATGTTCAACTTACGCATTAAGGTGTGGCATGTACAGCAGCTAGGTATGAGACAGTGGTGTGGCAGTTTCAAACATATGCTGAATGAGATACTCCAGGGCCTGTTCATGCTAGATGTGGCCATACCCCTTTGTACATTCTGACCGTCAGATGTTGTTTCAGAGGTACTCTCTGTGTGAAAGAGGACAATTGTACAAGTTGTGTAGCTGAAGGTGTTCTGACATGTAAGCTGGTCTGTGACTCAAATGTGATAACAATCATTGTTGGCGTTGTGTCCGTCAAAACGTAAGATGTTGTACACATCTCATGGTGTATTGCATTGACTCTTGTCCACTTTGATCTCAACTAGGAGGAGATCAAATCTGCATCGTCCCTTCATAGTGCTGGCAGACATGGAGAATGAGGAGGTCATCCGTAAATTCCATCTGGATAGAGCCACCCTACAAAACCTATGTGCTATGTTGAAACCCCACCTGCAGCCTCGCAGGACACATCCAACTGCTTTCACCCCCACGTCTAAGTTGATGGCGGCCCTGCATTGTCCAGCGCAGGTGGTATGTTGCAACATATGTTCAACATGGTGCTGCATGATGTCCTGTCCGCTATGATGATCTACAAGGACAGATATATCCATTTCCCAAGTGGGGATGAATTGGCGGCTGTGAAGGGAGATTTTTATGCCCCTGGACACATTCCCCATGTTGTTGGTGCCATTGATTGCACACATGTTTGGCTTGTTCCACCACAGGCATGTGAGCCCATCTACAGAAATCGTAAACATTTTCACTCCATAAATGTGCAAGTGGTGTACCAGGCAGATATGATCATCCCACAAGTGTGTGCCAAATTTCCAGGCTCGGCCCATGACTCATACACCCTGCGTAACAGCATTGTACGCCAGCTGATGACTAATCTGCTTCCCGAGCAAGCATGGATTGTGGGTGAATATGCGTAGTCATATGGCGTGCTGTCCTCTGCCTCAGCGACATTGCAATGTTTATTTGAGTTTGTCACACCTAGGTGACCCTGCATTTCCCAACCGTCCTTGGTTGCTGAGCCCACTGCGGAATCCCAGTATCCCAGGTGTAGTCCGCTGCAATGATTCCCACGTGAGGCCATGTTGTGTGGTGGAGCGTACTTTTGGTCTCCTGAAGTCACGATTTCACTGCCTGGACAAGACCGGAGGTGCACTGATGTACTCGCCAAGGAAGGTGTGTCAGATTGTGGTGGCATGCTGCATGTTCCACAAATTGGCCATTCACAAGGAGATTCCCCTGCTCCTGGATGTTGATGAGCAGCCAAGGCCCCCGCCTGCAAACCAACCCATGTCCAGTGATGAGGATAGTGGAGAGGAGGCTGTCGACCTGCGTCAACAGCTTATCACCCGCTACTTTACTTGAAGGTGAGTGACCATGTACAACTACCCATTGTATGATGATGTTGTTAACAGGGTGTATGTGGGCTTTGTGACTGCAGTCGGGTGCTGACCCAGTGGTGGCTGACAATGTTTCTTGGACAGGGTAGGTTGGTACATCTACAGGTTTTATATGTTGACACTGTTGCTCATTGTGATGTGTGCATGATGGATTGGACTGATGGTTAGTGTTGTGTGATGTCTGTGATGCCACACCCAGACCAGTGAGTATTGTTCTGTTGTGTTTTCCTAGGTCCCTTAAGCCTCTCCTTGAATACATACACCCAATACTCCTGGTACATTGCAATCATGGTAGATACTGCACATCCTGGAATAAACACAGATCAGAAACAACGAAATGTGTGTAAGGATTATTTATTTACAATGGTGACATGTGAGGGGGTGAACATTAACATTGAGGTGTGTCGTGAAGCATTAGGTTGACAGTTATGGTAAATGAGAGAATCCAGTAGTCACCACATTAATGTGGTGACCCAGTCCGATAGACAGATGCCATTCACAAGGCAGTGTGGGTAAGGACTGTCCAAAAGAGTCAATGCAGCAGTGAAGAGTTTTGTCATCATGTCTGGCTCTGTGACTGATGTTTGGCAGGTGCTTTGCCACAGGTTACTCCCAGGGCTTTCTTGGGACGGCCCCTTCGTCGCTTGGCAGGGGGGCCTCTGCTGTAGGGCCCGCGGGGTCTTAGGACTCACCTCTGTCTGTGGCCGCAGTGGAGGATTTTGAACTGTCATCCCTCAGACCACCAGTGGGAGGGGAGGTGTTGTATGTGGCACAGGCCTGTCCCTCAGTACCACCACTAGCTGGCCCAAGAGGTCCACAATTTAGCCCATGCGGGTGTCCATGTCCCTCATCAGCAGGTGGAGCACGCAGGAATCTTCTTCTTACGGGCTTGTTCGCCCCTGGGACCGTTCATAGGCCCCAAGGACTCTGTTTATGTTGTCCAGGGCTTTGGTCCCAGGCTCTGGTTGTCTCTGACGGTCCCTGCCCCTCCTTCCTGCCCTGCTGCCACGGACCTGTTGCCTCAGTGCTGTGTGCCCTGCATCCTCTCCCTGCCCTCCTCAGTTGTTGATGTGGAGTGGTCATCCTCTGGGAGGTTGGATTTTCAGCAGATGGGGTGGGGGGCTAATGGGGTCCTGGGACCTGTTGCGCCCTGGCACACCAGATGGGCCGGTTTCGAGCTCCTCGTCCAAAGTATCCCAGGAGTCAACATCTGAGAGTCGTGTGCCGGGGGGGGAGGAGGAGACGGGCTCTGCAGATTGCTGGTGTTTTCCTCTGCAGTCAGTTCTCAGCCAACTGTGGGTCAGATGGTATATGGCATTGTGGTGCACCCCGCAAGCTGTGTATTATTCACTGTTTGTACACCACACAGTTGACTAATCATCACATTGTTTGTATGTGCACTACTATGCCCACTGACATGATGTTGAGGCACATTCATTACTTGTCCATGGTGTGTGGTATCAATACATACCACATGCATATTTTTGAATTACAGGGTCATGTTGTCATCTAACAACTAGCGCAACAAATCATTTCTGTGAAGCCTCTTTGTTGATTACTCTGCCCTGGCAGACGTTACATTTGAGCCGGAACTTAACAGTCCAATGTCATCTCATGCATACCTTTGTCATGTCATTGGCATATCGGAATTTGTACCAGCAACCATGCTTTCTTTGTCATCATGTGGCCCTTGCTGCTCTGGCCCCTTGGCACTTTCACATGGCATTCAGTGCTGTGCATGATTGTGCACAGGCTTTCTTCTACATGTAAATTGGTATGTCACACTTTGGTTGCTGTGACAGTTAGATTCGCTTAGCTGTCTGCACACTGTGGGGTGGGTGGCAATCAGATCTGTGTGTATTCTTGAGCGATGAGAGGGCTGGTGTTGTCATATGGCACCATGCTTTTTTGAGAGTAATGGCTGGGTGCATGTACTGGTTACTTACCTGTTCTGTTTTCACATTTGTGTTGGATTTGTGACACATCTGTGTTTGTGTGTGCAGGAGATTTCCATCCTGCTCAGGGGTGGGACAAGAAAAACATATGTCTAGCTACCTTTTACTTGAAGTGGATAGTGCAATGTCTGATATATGCATCTGGTTTGGAGGGAGTGTTCCATTTGGATTATTTGTGGTACAAGGCGGCATGGTGGTAGAGGTAGTGCATGCCTCACACCCACAAACCCCCCTCCATGTTAAGATGGCTACCTACCTGTGAGTTTGGGTGTTGTACTACAATGGCCGCCACATGATTCTGGGTGGGGGGTGAGCTCCATCCTGCTCAGGGGTGAGACTGGGACATGGTAGGAGTGGTTGTGCAGGCCTCTCACACTCTAACAGCCCTCCCAGGGAAGATGGATACCTACCTGTTAGGTGAGGTTGAACCATACAATGGCTGCAAACTGCTTCTGGGTTGGTGTGGAGTGCTACATACTGATCAGAGGTGGGACAGGGGGCATGGGTGGTGTTGCAGTGCAGGCCTCCTACCCCCAAACAGCCCTCCCAGGGAAGATGGCTATCCACCTAAAAGTTTGTTTGTGGTGATACAATGGCTTCCAACTGCTCCTGGGTGGGGGAGTGCTCCCTCCTGCTCAGGTATGGGACAGGGAGCATGGTGGGAGTGGTTGTGCACGCCTCTCCCCTCAAACAGTCCTCCCAGGGAAGATGGCTACCTACATGTACTCTTTTTTGTGGTGATAGAATGGCTTTTAACTGCTCCTGGGTGGGGGAGTGCTCCATCCTGCTCAGGTCTGGTACAGGGGGCATGGTGGGAGTGGTTGTACAGGCCTCCCACCCCCTAACAGCCCTCCCAGGGAAGATGGCTACCTACCTTTTAGGTGAGGGTGAATCATACGATGGCTGCAACCTGCTTCTGGGTTGGTGGGGAGTGCTAGGGATGGGACATGGGGCATGGTGGAAGTTGTAGTTCCATTTGCTGGAACACATACAACCCTGTAAATGTTGGCTACCTTTGGGGTGATTCAGATGTAGTGTATGTTACATCTGTGGGATATGTGTTGGATTTAGTGATGCATATGGATATACTTGTGCCTCTGAGATGTAGCTTTGCAGTTGTGCTGGACAGTACATGGCAGTGTAATGGTCTACATTTGTTTTCACTTCCCAGCCTTCATTCCCCCGGCTATTCCTGTGGGACTCTCTGGATGCAGTATGGTAGGCACCTACTCCTCCCATGCAGTGAATGTTCTTGGTTCAATGGGAGGGCCAACACCAGTCCCCTGAGCCAGCTCATGCTTCTTGCTCCTCTTCTTTTTGACAACACTCTTCAGGTAATGCCACTGCTTAATGATTTCATGTCCGTTAAGCTGGGTGGTCCCTACTGCATTGACCTTGTCGACTATCCTTACCCACATTTGATTTCTTGTAGCTAATGGTGTCTGTTAGACCAGGTTACCAAACAGTTTTGGTTCTACTCTGATTATCTCTGTGAATTTGGGCATTTTCTGTGGTGCCATGGTGTGTGATGTGCAAAGGGGTTAGAGGTGTAGGTATGTAAGGGTGGTGATGTGTATGGTGTATGAGGTGCTTAGGGGTTAGAGGTGCAGGTGTTCAGGTGGTTGTTGTGCTGTGTGTGGTGTGAAAAGTGCTGGTGTATTGATTTGCCTCTCCTTTGTGCTCTGGTGTTGGGCCCCTCAGGTGGAGTATTGTAAACGATTGTGGTCAGGGAAGTGGCTGGTTTTATGCTCAGCTATGTGGGCGAGTACAAATGGGGTGTTGCTGTCAGGTGTGTTGAGTGGGTTGTCCTGGAATTTGTATTTTTGTAGTTGCCATGTGGTTGTGTCATTGGGGTGTGTTCTGTGTTTTTGGGGGCATGGCTAGTTTGCTGTGTGCACTTTGTGGCCTTGTTGTGTGTTTTTTCTGTCAACTGCCATATTTGTCACGTAGAGTCCGCAGTGGTAGCTATGCTACAGCTCTTCTGCCTGCTCTACCACCTGCTCTCCCATTCAGCACTGTTTGCGACTGCAGCGGTCGGAAACAGCGGAACGTAGCGCGGTCACATCAGGTATGTCCTAATTTTCTGTGCTGTGTCTTCGCTGATATTGCAAAGGTTTGGCGATTTTCCACCGCAAATCGACTGCCGTTTATTCCGCTGTACAGGCAGGTGGTTGATTTCCACTACCAAGGAGGTCGCCATCCTAATGGGCCCCTAAGTAAGTAAATAAATGAAATAAGCTTTTAAAAATATTATCACGTTTTCCTTTATACATAACAGATTCAACTTCACTAAAATTGCACCTAGAAAATTAATCACAAAGATTTACGTACACAACAACAATAAAATATAACACAAAGGGGTCGATTCCGATTTGGGAAACAAATCCCTACAGCGATTCGAATTTGTAGCCGTTTCCGTACGAATTGTACTAATCCGTCCGAATCACGTAGTACGATTCGTAGGTAAAAAATACGTCTGAATCTTTGCGAACCGTATGAAAAACCAGGGAAAAACCGTACAAAACAGACCCTGAAAGAAAACCGTACGAATTGTAAACATGCTGTACTACGCGACTAGTACGATCCAGACCCGGGAAACAGAATGCGATTTGTACGAAAAATGTCGCATATGAGCTGCGATTCGTAAAGAAAACTTCATGTATGAGAGAGCCACAAAATCAAATACGAGATGACCCTCCCCTGAACGAAGCGCACGAGAACCCCGTAAAATCGTTGTGTATGAGGGACCTCCAAAATCCAATACAATACGAACCCCCCTCAATGAATCGCGTGCGAACCCTGTAAAAACATTGCATATGAGCGACACACAAAATCCAATACAATACGAACCGCCACTGAACGAAGCGCATGCAAACCCTGTAAAAACGCTGCGTATGAGTGACCCACAAAATCCAATACGATATGAACCCACACTGAACGAAGCGCACGCGAACCCTGTGAAACAGCACAAGGATGTAGAAAACTACTTGTACCGCGACAACGTTGCGTTGCACACACAAATAAACAGAAGCAAATACAAGTAAACGAGCTGTACTGAACCACACAAACACTGTAATATAGCACAAGGAGGGTGAAAATGACTCACACAACACCACAAAACACGTCTCCAGTGTACAAACCATGGAAATGAATGTCCTGGCCAGATCCAAACAGAGGGGCTAACTCTAAAACACCCTTTATACCACACCCACCAAAAATTCAACCTAAGCCCCACCCACAAATGGACCAATATAAAGTGCCCATACACAAACCATGATCCTTTGCAACAGACAGAATTAGCAAGACACACTGACAACACACCACAAACTGCACACATCAACGTCACACATACCCCCAATCACATTCTGACCCACACCCCTCACCCTTCACATTCAGACCCACACACCCACATCCATACACACGGTCATCCGACACCATGTCCGCCCAGAAGAATCCAAAGTTCACAAAGGAGGAAATAGAGATCCTTGTAGATGAAGTCATCAGAGTCGAGCCACAGCTGTTTGGCACATTGGTCAGACAGACCAGCATAGAGGAGAAAACACAGCTGTGGGACAGGATAGTCAATTGGGTGAATGCTGTGGACCCATCAGATGTACAAGGAAGGATTGCCAGGCCAGGTGGTAAGATCTGCGGAGGATGATCAAGTGGAAGATTATGAGGAGTACCAACAGAGCCAGCACACTGGAGGTGGTAGTCCCCGCAGACCAGTACAGTACCAGCCCTGGGAGGAGAAGGTGATGGCCCTGATACCGCCGGTGGGAATACATGGAATTGAAGGAGTCGTAGAGCCTGGTGAGTACACAAACAACTCATGTAACATGCGGTAATGGCATCCACACCCCAAGTACAAAGAATGCCTGCACCAACCCCCAAGCGCCCACTGACCGACAACTACATCCAAAAATAACGCTAATGCCGCAAACATGTGTATGCCCCATTGAGAAAGCCATGCCATGTCCCATGCTACAGGAAGCACAGACCCAAAAATTGACGTCCGATATGCTGGGAGGGTGGGACAAAAAATGCTTTGTGGGACTCCAAATCAGACCCAATTGCATGGGCGTCCGCAAGGGGGGTAGGGGGGCTCTTGCCCCCCCCCCCCCGGTTCGCCAGTGTGTTTGGTGTCGGCCCAGTCAGGGCCAGACCTAGTCCACCATGCTTTTGAAATGGTGACATTGTTCCAGGTGGCAGCCCCCTCCTTTGGGTGGGAAGGGTGCAAGGGGGTGGCCAAGAAGGGTGCAAGGCAGAGTGCGAAAAGCGTGCAAGAGGGAGGGGAGAAGTGTTCAAGTCAGAGGGGAGAATGGTGCAAGGTAGAAAAGGGTGCAAGGCGGAGGTGGCGCAGGGTACATGGGGAAGAGGGAGAAGGGTTCAAGGAGGAGAGAGAAGGGTTCAAGGAGGAGAGAGAGAAGGGTGCAAGGGGGAGGGCGAGAAGGGTGCAATGGGAGGGAGAGAAGGGTGTAAGGGGGAGGGCGAGAGGGGTGCAAGGCAGAGGGGAGAAAAGGGTTCAAGGCGGAGGTGCAGCAGGGTAAGAAGGGGTGGGGGAGGGGGAGAAGGGTGCAAGGAGGAGGGCGAGAAGGGTGCAAGGGGGAGGGAGAAGCGTGCAAGGCAGATGGTAGAATGGTGCAAGGTAGAAATGGTTCAAGGCGGAGGTGGAGCAGGGTACAAGGGGGAGGTGGAGCAGGGTGCAAGGGGGAGGTGGAGAGGGTGCAAGGGGGAGGGTAAGAAGGTGCAAGGGGGAGGACAATAAGGGTGCAAGGCAGAAGGGGGAAGGTTGCAAGGGGGAGGGGGAGAAGAGTGCAAGGGGAAGGGCAAGAAGGGTGCAAGGAGGAGGGGAAGGGCAAGAAGGTGCAAGGGGGAGGGGAGAAGTATGCAAGGCAGAGGGGAGAATGGTGCAAGGTAGAAAAGGGTTCAAGGCAGAGGTGGGACACGGTACAAGGGGGAGGGGAGAAGGGTGCAAGGGGGAGAAGTGTACAAGGGGAGAGCAATAAGGGTGCAAGGTGGAGGGGGAGATGGGTGCAAGGGGGAGGGGAGAAGTATACAAGGCAGAGGGGAGAATGGTGCAAGGTAGAAAAGGGTGGAAGGCAGAGGTGGTGTAGGGTACAAGGGGGAGGGGGAGAAGGGTACAAGGGGGAGGGGGAGGGGGAGAAGGGTGCAAGGGGGAGAGGGAGAAGGGTGCAAGGATGAGAAGGGTGCAAGGGGAGAGTGAGAAGTGTGCAAGGTGGAGGGCAATAAGGGTGCAAGGCGAGAGGGGAGAAGGGTGCAAGGTAGAAAAGGGATTGAGGTGAAGAAGGGGAGGGGGAGAAGGGTGCAAGGGGGAGGGGGAGAAGGGTGCAAGGGGGAGGGGGAGAAGGGTGCAAGGGGGTGGGGAGAAGGGTGCAAGGCAGTGCTGAGAAGGGTGAACGGGGGATGGTGATGAAGTAAAAAAATTGCCCACCACTAGAACTGTGGATGCCCATGCCCAATTGCCCTCATACCATGTGGCACAGGTACACACCCATGCACCATGCTCAATGCACAGAGAGTGGGAAGGTACTGACAGGATAGCTGACACTGGGCCCTGGTGTAGGCAGCACAAGGCCCCCTGGGACCAGTGCAAACACAAACACCAGGACAAGAAGGTCTGATATATTTGACAGGACCTCACAACCACTGTCATGGCAGCATGCTCCATGGGGGGACAGCCACACTACGAGGGAGGCCCAGTTCCAAATAAGACTGCAACTACCAGCACAGCCTGTCACACACCCTGTACACAAACATACCGTCCTGGGACAGGCAATGGAGTGCCCCACTATCACAATGGTCATGTAACACAACAACACCAATACAGATTTGCAGAAGCATCCAAGCAAAAAATGCGAGGTGCAGATTCACAAGCCCCTTTGTACTTCTTCCACGCCCCCCGCAGTGGCCACACAAAAGTGGCGCCATGGTGCTGTGTATTTACAAGGTAACGCATCTGGGAGATGTGTCACGTTCTAAAGCCCTGCACCAGAGGTAAGTGTATTGGCGCGGGGGGGGGGAGTGGGTGGGCGTTTTTGCACAGCAACGCCTCACAAAAGTGGCTGAGTGAAACCTACAAGATTTCACTCAGTCACTTTTAAGCACATGCTGCATCAAAACCTAGTGCATGCTTGAAGCAGGCATAAGGATTGATGCAGCATTGTGCATATAGGGCCCCACAGAGCATTACTGGAGCTGCGTTGGGCCGGGGACGCAACTCCAACAATGTGCCACTTCTACGGCACAGATGCATGATGCAGCGGTGCTGTTTTCCCCCATGGTGTAAATGTGTTACATCCATGCTGGCATAGCTGTGGTGCACAATGACTGGCCAATCCCTGCTGATATGCAGGGCTGTGCCAGTTATTGTAAATATGCCCCCATATGTCAATGACTCCTGAGCACAGATCAATCTGACCCCACAACATACCCATCCACAAGTGAACATTGAGGACAATCCAAAGCATAGACAACTACCAGGTGGAACAGTGCCAACTACAATGTGTATGAAAAATGGATGTTGCAATAAATGACATTAACATTGTCTGTTTCTCACACCCACAGGGCAACGTGCGGAATCTACCCCCAACAATGGGGGAGAAGAATCACAGTCCCAGGCTCCGCAGGACCCTCATCCCACCGACAGTGATGCCTCTCACCACTCCACGGATGACCCCAACTAACCTGGCACCTTTGGAGCCAAATCCCGTGCAGCAGCTGGATCAGGAACATCTGCGCCAACCACCACCACCATTCCTACCACATCCCAATAGACATCTCGGAGCCCTGCCCACAGTCAACAACTGAGACAGTCTGACAATGAGGGTCAAGGCTCACTAGGCACCCAGGAGGTGGCAGACAACACCACCACTGCCATCCCTCAGGGGTCCCATCGACCCGATGTGGCCACAAGGGCAGGGCAGGCTCGTGTGGGCAGGGGTGGTGGGAGTGGTGCCAGGCGGAGGCGAGAACCTGACCAGCCAGCTGGAGGGCCTGGTATGTCTCAACTACGCAACATCATGGAGGCATACTGGCGGGACACCAGGGATATCAGCCAGGTAGTGGGGACCCTCACAGAGATGAAAAACCTGTAGGTCGAGCAACACGCCAGTCAACAACAACACCAAAGACCGATGTTAGCAAGACTGGCTGAGCTCCGGGCGGTGCAAAGGGACATAAGCCATTCACTCCGTCGGATCGGTGACAACATGGAGCACCCTCCCTGTGTCACCAGGCAAGAAACATCTAGGTGAAGACCGCCACCAGGCACAGGGAGGGAGGAGGAGGAGGAATTGTCCTGACGGAGCATCCCATGCATTGTCAGGGCCTGCATATGAGGGTCCCCCAAGGACGGTGGGTCATCCACGGAAAAGACAGTGAGAGGCACTGGGCCATGTGCATCCCCCAGGCCACCTGGTCTGGCACCTTGACCTTGTGTGCAACAGCATCACCTCATTGACTGTCCTACTCTCCCACATAGACTTGCTGGTTGCAGTCTGAACAATGATGCCAAGCACTGTGGTCTGGACTCTGCTGACTCAAACTTCAAGGCATCACACCTCCCTCTGTGAACTTTGGATTCCCGCCATTTTTGTACAGCACCTATCACTCACTCATGTTTCACGCACAAGACAGACAAATAAATAACACAATCACAAGTAAAATTGGTGTTGCAGTCATTTACCATGAGTCAACAACATACTAAGCATGGGCGAATTTTGCGAATTCGCGAATTTGCGTATTCACGAATTCGCCATCTGCAAAATCCGCGAATTTGCGGATTTTTTCTTTTTTTGTGTTCGCAAGGGTTTCTGCCAGTTTGCGAGGGTTTTTTACCAGTTCGCAAACGCAAACTTACTTGTCGGGTCACAACGGTCGTGACCATGTTGTTTCTACGTCTGGTTCATCACAGCACCCTCTGTTTCACCACTGCCACCCTCTGGTTCACCCATCACTGCCACCCTCTGGTTCATCCCTGTAGATTATGGGGGGAAAAGCACACCTGCCCTGCCTCAATGACATGAATTAATTTGGGCTGATTAATGTGTCACTGAATTTGAGCTGGCACCTGCTTCCCTAGCTGTAAGTGCTTCCTGTTTAATGATGAGCTTCAACCTTTGCACCTGCTAAGTGCTTTCAGTTTTGCAAAATTTGTTAGCACACCTGCCCTGCCTCAACTGACATGAATGAATTAGGGGTTGATTAATGTGTTACTGAATTTGAACTTCTAGTCTGGCACCTGCTTCCTTATCTGTAATTGCTTTCTGTTGCAGTGTAATTTTTTTTAACAGGACCTTTGTGGCATACTTGTAGCTATTCTCTGAGCCTGCTGTGAGGGTCAGAGCAGGGTCATAAAATAGTTGCAAGTAGGCAACTGAACTCTGGAGGGGGCCCTCAGGAAGCACTACAGGGAATGGTTACTAATGATGAGCTTGAACTTTTGCACCTGCTGAGTGCTTTCAGTTTTGCAAAAATAGTTTTTCTGCAATTTCGCGAGAATCGCGGGGCGCGAATTTGAGCAAGATCGAATTCGGTAGCTGCGAATATGCGATTGTTTTTTGCGGCGTGTTAGTTCGCGTGCTTTTTTGCGTTTTCGCAAGCCGCTGGTAGCGCAACAACGCAAAGTTACCCTAGCGGTTGTACATGGGCGCGGCCATCTTGTTTGCGTGACATGTTTCCGAGCGCTATGTGTAGTCTCGCAAAGTGTGAGGCTCGCTAGTACAAGTTCGCGTGTGATCGCGGGGGAAATCTCGCGCGAACTTACCCACGCGGTCGTGAACGGGCGCGGCCATCTTGTTTTTCATTCATTGCTATGGTTCTGGGCATGCTCTCTGTATCCTCTCTCAATCTCTGCCATCCTTTGCTTGTTTGAAGTTTTTTTTAATCTATTTTACTTATTATCTATCCCTCTATTATTCTAGCTCTATATTTTTGTATTTTCTGCTACTTTTGGTTAATTTTATGCTACTTTTTTAAACTCTTTTCTTCTTCCCTATTATATTTCTTATTTATTAATTACCTTCCTTTCTGCCCAGACCATGGTAAAGGGAGCCAGGAAGCAGCCAGAGAAGGGGAAGGGTCCCGCACCCCGTGCCCGGTTACCGTGCGGGCGTTTGAGGGGGGAGCTAGTGATGCCACGGGAGATCTTTAGCGCGGAGGAGGTGGCCGCACTAGTGTTCTATGTACAGCGAAACCTCCCCAGGACCATCATGGCAGGTGGCAAGATTGCAAGCGGCTACGGGCTCCGGGAGCGCCGGAAGCGGTGGGAGAAGGTGTGCCGGGCCATGTATTCTCACTATCGGGTCCGGCTCACCGACAACCAGGCCACCCACCGTTGGACCGATCTCCTGGACCGGGAACGCGACCTGCTCGGCGTCTAGATCCCCGGCCTTGGTGAGTAGTAGTAGCTATTTCATCACTACTCTGTTTTCTCCTGCTCTGTGTGTTATTATATTGCACATTTTTGATTTTTACCAAGAGCAATAATGCTGCCGATTACATTGTAGGTAAATTATATTTCAAAATCTTCTGTGCATTTCAGGTGCACTGCTCTCCTTCTCAGTAGCGTTGCTACTATGCTTATTTGTTTTAGATTTTGTGTTCATTTCATTGGCCTGAGAAATTATGTATGAGTGTAGTTTAAAGAACTGCGTAATGATAGACACTAAGGGGAAGATTTGCAATTACCAGCGCATCCCTGTAAAGTAGCAGGGATGCACCAGTAATTGTGCGCCATGCCTCCACCACCCACGGTACGCCGTATTTACAATGCGGCGCACCATGGGCCCAAAACGTCACCGAAGCGTTACGCATCTGTGCCGTAAAGGCGGCGCATTGCTGGAGTTGCGTCGCAACAATGGCGCAGCTCCAGCAATGCTCTGGGGTGCCCTATCTCCCCAATGCTGCGTCAAGCCGTATGTCTGCTTCAAGCAGGCGCAGGGTTTGAGTGGTGCATCATTGTCCTAAAAGTGACTGATTGAAATCTTGTAGATTTCCCTCAGCCACTTTTAGGATGCGTTCCAGCGCAGGAACGCCCTCCCTTGCACCGGAACGCCCCCTGATGGCGCAGGGCTTTACAACTCGATGCATCTCCCATATGCGTCACGTTGTTAATATACGCTGCACCATCGCGCCTCTTTTGTTCTGCCGCTGCGTCACAAAAGTCACGCAACAACGGAGCAAAAGAGCAGCATGGGGCTTGTAAATCTGCCCCTACCTACTCAAGTCCAGTCCTTCCTTTGTACACCTGGCAATAAGAAGAATTAGTGGTGGTGGATTGATAGTTTGAGTATTTTAATGACTGGTTAATGTAGTAGGAAACCTTTTAGTGTTGTCACTGATCTGCAATCACGATGGAGTTTGTCTGTCACTTCGCGTGCTGCGGACTGCTGCCTGCCAGTCCTAGGCGAACCATTTTTGTAGTTTGTTTAGTGAGTTACATAACTTTCCAAGTCGACAGTCTGCAAATCAAGCAATACTAATATAGTAGTAGACCACATGAGATAGGTCAATATATCCTGTGGAACAGTTGTCTATTTGCTATTTCGACAAAATATTTTGTTATTGTTCTTTTGAAATGTTTCATTTGGTTGACAACAATCTTTCATATTGTACATCAGCTCCCCCCAGGGGCAAGAGGACAGAGGAGGAGGTGGTATCGGCTGCTGCTGCTGTAGAACGCCTGGATCGGTCAGGCGAGGGCTCCTTTGCTGGCCCCGGTAAGTTTTAATTTTAATATAGAGTACCTATTTTTTCCTAGCGTTCCTCATTCGATTTTTTTTCTAAATCGTCTTTGATCTTCTTGTAGACTGTATCTAAATTCTTATCCTGCCTCTACTATGACTCCCTGTGGTATTACTAGATTATTCTTATTAGTCTGTCTGTGTAGCTAACTAAGATTGCACATTTGGCAAAAGGTGTTAAACGAAACTCCCATTCTAGTCAGCAATAGCTTTATGCACTGAGTGCAGTCCTCTGGGATTGTCCATAATGTCTTTTCAAGTCTTCTAAATGTTTATGCTTTGACAATTCCCAAAAATAAAATGTGAATGACCACCAAGAAAGAATAAGATACTACTTTACTTTTGGTTTGGATAGGAGGACAATCCATACTACTACTGTTGCAGGGACAAATCTGCACAAACAGAACAATGGACACTAAATAGTGCATTGTTTATCAATTATAATAAGCACAGGTAGACTTTCCACATACCTCAGTGATATCAGACTTTGAAGAACCCCCAATCTCCTTACTGACTAGATAGTGTGGCAGAGTCATTTTAGGTCCTGAATTCATCGATGATTGATCCCCAATGATGATTATCCAAAGCATGACAAGAGTACGGAGTCAGAGTCCAGAAGTGTCAGAGGCATGGACTCATGCTTGCAAATTGCAAAACCTTTTGCTCAGTCACTCTTGACCAAAAACCACAGAGTCTATTTAAGTTTTAAAGCTTTATTAAAAGTAAAAACATTTAATAAAATCAAGCTTGTCATAAAACATAAACAGTTGATTAAAAATGGAAAAGTGCTTAGTGATTTTATTTCACACATTCACCTGGTTTGAACTTTAATTTTTCTTTTTGTTGCTGAATCGTTGGTCACTCCGTCCTAGTGATGATGATCTGATCTTGCTCTTCGAAGTATAGCTTCTGTCTGTTATGAGAAAAATGGTGCGTGTTGAAAAGCAAGCATTCATCAGTTGTGCCAAAAGGGCAGCAAGACAACACCCTTCCCTGGAAAAAGGGAAATTTTTACTTTAGAGTAGACAGTCACAAATAATTATATTGGTTTCTGTATTCACATTTCTTCATTCCTAGACAAAATACTAGTGAGTGGTGTATGTCTATGACATCTAACATTCTTAAATGTACTTTGTAGGTGGAACATCTGGTGCCGGGGCTAGCGCGGAGGTGGAGGAGGACACTTCTGGGGAGGAGGGGTGAAAGTGCCGGAGGAAACTGCTGTGAGGGTTGCCACGGTAGTGGCGGGCAGTGGTAAGCTCTTATATTCCTTACTTATTGAGATTGCAGACTGCAGAGTGTGCTCTCTGCACGGGTGTAGTATATATGTTCTACAGTTAAGTTACTATACTGTTAAGAAGACTTTCAAATTTAGAACAAAGTTTTTATCAACCAGGTAGTAGCCTCCTCTAAATTTACTTCAACTCAGCTGTGAATTTTTTTTCGAGAATCCAAATCAGATCTTTGATGAACTTGATGGATGGGATGAACGAAAACCGAAAGAAGGGTGTAAGTAAATGTGGAAGGCCGAGCAAGTTAAAAGTAATGATGACGGACAAAGAAGAATGATACGTGTTTGATTGGTGCCCGAGGTGGCTGGGAAGGAATATGATGCATGGCTGGGTGAAGGATGAAGCATGGATGAGTGGAAGGAGAACAGCCTGGGTGGGTGAAACAGAAACTGTATGTGTGCGCAATATATCCTTTGGTTGAAATTCAAATGCAAGTCAAGCACGGATGTATGTCTTGTGGTTTCCCAAATAAAATGAAAAGGTTGTTTTCCCGTGAGAAAACATAAGGTTTGTCCAGATGAGAGACATGAAGAAGAATAATTGACATATAGTTTGAATGGATGGATGCCTGGATCATGGTACTTTCTGACTCTTAGATCGCATATATGTATCTAGAGAGAGTAGACGGTCACAGGATGAACTAAGTGTTACTTTGAAGAGCATGTAACACCGCACCCACACGTCCGTCCCAGTGTAGGAAAGGCAAGGAAAATAAGTTTTTTAATTTTGTCCGAATGCTACCATGAATAGTAGCAGTAGTTTGTATTGCAAGCACAGCATATATCTGGCTATTACGATGGCCAATCACTACCTCTGTTAATAAGTTTATTAGAACTCGGTCATTCATGTGTGGATGTATCACTGTTCGCTCAATAAAAAGCAAAGCACCTGAAGTCATCCCATATGTAAGCAAATACATGTGCAGTGATAGATAATCAGATTATTTATCTTCTTCATTTTCCTTTTCTCAGTGCCACCCGTAATAGAAAAGTATGAGCATCACCACCTGCATGTACTGGACTGGTACAGTAACGCAAGTCTGTCACACTCATCATGGCGGGCGTCTGTTTTTCTCGGGTGCAAGTTGACTGTGCTGGCATTATGCCGGCTTGCAGAAGTTAACGTACAAATTTTGCTAAACAAGAGAGACGAAGAAGAAGACTGGTGTACTGTCATAGTCGACTCTAATGGAGTGAGTCCTTAGTGCTCGTAGAATTGATTCCTTAAACTCCCACTAATGTTAGAGCAAGGATGAATAAGTGGGAGGTTAGATAGATACTGGCCACAATAGTTATGTACTGCGCTTGCAAGTTGCTAGTTCTACTGTGACACAACTTTCTGCTGAATCATTTTGTGTTAATCTTAAAGAGCATTGGTTACAGACTATGTCTTTCTTTCTTCATAGATGCTCCTTCCAAACCAACACGGAAGGAGCTGGCTAAAAGGGCCCGGCAACGGAGGCTGGAGGCGACTGTCGCCGAATATCGACGGCTGGTGGCCCAGGAGGAGGGGGACATGCAGTTGACAACAACATCAACCGGGACAGCTGCATCCTCCTCCGCACTCCCTGGGTCAGCCAGTAGGCGCAGCAGGTCTCCAGCGGTACGGAGCCGGGGTACCGCAGCCACCCGCCACCGCCTAGCAGCAAACAAATCAGCTGCCCCCCACAGCAGTACCAAAAAAAGGTTGCACAGCCTTTCACTCAGGGTGTCCTACCTCTAGCAGGAGCTGTTGAACACCAAAACCCTGCTCGAGACCCTCTGCAAGGAGCATGCCGACCTGGCCCGAAAAGTGACCAGCAGCCAGCAGTAGGAGGAGACTGTCCCTTGCCCCTTTTTTAAAGACTTCTGGGGGTGAGAATTGGGAGTTGGGTTTTTTGGACTTTTCACGGACATTCGTTGGGGTTAGGGAGTGGGGGTGGGTTGGGTCTTGCGGGAGATTATTTATGTTAGGGATATAAATATACTTTAAACTTTATCTTAGCATATGTGTTTTTTACTGCTTTTGAGGCTGGTGGGTGGGGGTTTAACATTAAGTTTGTTTTCCTGAAACTTAATTGGCATCTTGAAGTTGTGTAAGTAATTGCCCAAATGTTTTCAAAACTAAGTGCCTCTCACAGAGTAAGTGAATTCAATAGTCCTAGGACTTTACTAGTACCACCGTCAGTCTCTCGTCTCTCCTAATACTCCATTATACTACCTCCCCCCAAACGCTTATCTTACCTGTAATTTGTGTTTGGAAATAGGGCTAGGCACAGGGCTGGCTGCACGGTAAATGGCAATTAAGGTTGGCAATCCTGGGCGAATGAAATGTCATCATTGCGGTGGTACTAGTGGTGTTACACAGTGGCAGTTGCAGCATATGAAAAAAAAGAAAATGAAACCTTGTTTGTCCTTACCGTAGCATTAGAACGGTACGATAGAGAATATAGCAGGTGACAGTACACTAGAACAGTGCCACAATGTAGCCTAACAAATGGTAAAGTATTGAAAGTATAACTACTACTTGTGTTGAATTTCTTTGACATTGGCTACTACTACAAGAAATAGTACTGAAGGTGAAGGACACAGCAGCGTAATCATTTGCCACGTCTAGGAGGAGGATGTTCTTGATGATCAATCAAGTTGATGGCGCACATGAAAATTTGCTTTCAATTGCCAATAGTCATGGGTCTGTGTCAAGCTGAGTAAGAATATATCCTTGTATTCCTTCACTAGCCTGTTGCTATGACCTTATCCTGTCTTTTAGTCACACATCAATCAAAACCACACAGCCCGGGGGAAGAGGGTTAAGGTTTGGAAAATGGATGGGAATGGGGTTTTTTGGGAAAGTTTTGTTGAGAGAAGAAAAAAAAGCAAAGCATGGACAAACAATAATTGAAGATAAACAAATCTTTGGGTGCAAAGCTATCCATAAATCGTTTAAGTGACATAAAGGAAGTGCATGCACTACTGCATGCATGGTTACTGAAAAGTGAGTAGTACTTTCGACAACCGTGAAGGAAAGAATGCGACAGTACAGGGCTGCAATAATAATTATGCGTTTTCACTTGCCTATCTCTGCACTTCGTACATTAAATTAGGTTTGAAAAATAGCAGAAGTAAAACCTATACAATGGCTGTAGGGATTAATTTAGAAGCAGAGATCAACGAAATGCAGAGTCACACTCATAGAAGTTCACAACAAAAACATTACTTAAAAGATAATTAGAAATGAACGGATACTGTATCTGTATGTTGTTGTATTTGTCCTGTTGAATTTGGGAAGTTGCATGCATCCAACCATTCCTCTTATTAGCGGGACTCCTCCATTCCATCTGATGCTCCGTCCATCAATGTTGGTGACCAGAAGACACCCTGTCCACTACCTGTCTGGCGGATGTTGAATTGCAGCTCGCTAATGTGAAGCCTGACTTCATCCTTTTTTTCCCATTGCACAGGCTAAAACCCGGCCTGTAATTATAGATGGAAAAACAGGAAGTGATATTAGAACACCACTGACAAATAAATAAAAGGTATGTACACTGTGTAGTGCAAAAAGTCAAACTTTTAGTTTCCTAATAGACAGTAAAATATTTTTGAAAGTGCGTACTCTGTCTGAGTCTCCTTTTGAAGGATAAATAAGTATGGGCGAATTAATTTATCGGATCTTTCCCCTCAAGCTAGGTGTACTGTATACTGTGTTTTAGAAAACAAATTAGACCTTCCCAGCAGTGCTCCCAGACCCTTACTAAAACCAGTCGCAAAAATGTAGAAGACCCCCAATCAGATCTCAAAAAACAAGGCCTAGTAGAAAATGGTGACAAAATGTACTTTGAAAGTGAAGTAGGCCCAAATCTCCCCTTACCCACCATGGATTGTATTCAAACCACTTGCAAGCAAGCAAAAGTATCCATACCCAGCATTGCTCAAAGACTCGCAAATCCACCCACAAACACCAGGAACCCCCACAAACAGCCCCCCGAAAACGGTAGAGTGAGCGAAATCTCGGAAAATGCAAAATCTTTTTCCCCCGGGATTGTCTCCAAAACACTTTCTTTCGGGTATTAGACCTTCCCAGCAATGGCCCCAGAACTGTCAACCCGGGCGAAAACAAGTTTAACACCCCCAACAAGCCAAAAGGCAAAACCCGGGAAAAGCCACATTTTGAAAATTTTGGGCCTACCTGGAATTCAGTCCAAATGCGATCTGCAGTCAGGCCCCAACTCCCCTTTTCCACCATGGATTTCCTGTAAAACAAATGCAATCAACATTAGACTGTGCCAGCAGTGCTCCCAGACCCCAAAACCCACCCACAAAAACCTGGAAGGCCCCCAAACAGCAACCCAAAGACAGGCAAGTGAGCAAAAACGAAAAAACTTTTTCACCATGGATTTGGTCCAAAACACTTGATTCCGATATTAGACCTTCCGAGCTATGCCCCCAGGACCCAGCAGCCACCCGCAAAAAAGCGGAACACCCCCAAACAGGCAAAAAGCAAAAATGGGCCTACCTTCAATTCTGTCTAAATGCGCTGTGCAGCTAGGCCCAAACTCCCCTTTTCCACCATGGATTTCCTGAAAAACAAATGCAATCAACATTAGACTGTGCCACCAGTGCTCCCAGACCCCAAAACCCACCCACAAAAACCTGGAAGCCCCCCAAACAGCATCCCAAAGACAGGCAAGTGAGCAAAAACGCAAAAACTTTTTCACCATGGATTTGGTCCAAAACACTTGATTCCGATATTAGACCTTCTGAGCTATGCCCCCAGACCCCTGCAGCCACCTGCAAAAAAGCTGAACACCCCCAAACAGGCAAAAAGCAAAAATGGGCCTTCCTTCAATTCTGTCCAAATGCGCTGTGCAGCTAGGCCCTAACTCCCCTTTTCCACCATGGATTTCCTGAAAAACAAATGCCATCAACATTAGACTGTGCCAGCAGTGCTCCCAGACCCCAAAACCCACCCACAGAAACCTGGAAGCCCCCCCAACAGCACCCCAAAGACAGGCAAGTGAGCAAAAACGCAAAAACATTTTCTGCTCCGATTTTCTCCAAACCACTTTTATCCGGTATTAGACCTTCACAGCAATGCCCCAGACCTGTCAACTCACCCGCAAAGAAGTAGAACACCCCACAAGTGCAGAGTCTTTCTTCATTGGGCGTAATCCAGCCATCTGATTTGAGGGAAATAGGAGTCTGGAGGAGGAGGATAGAGGAGCATGTTCTTGTGAACTTGTGAACCTGAGGAATGCAGACTGCGGCACCTTCAAATCAATGAGCAAATAAGTGAAGACAGTTCTGCTGATGGGCTTGTTTTTGTGATTAGGTGATTAAAGTTTTTATTTATATAGATTTTACAAAACAAAGAAAAACAGACACACAGGAATAAAAGTGAATAAGGACGAAAAAGAAAGTTAGTGATTCATTGACTCAGGGCTCGGTGTCAGGGAAGAAGAGCTCGTCCTCAAACTCTGCGAATTCAGGCGGGAGTAGGTCAGTTAACAGAGAAGAACTTTCCTCATCTAAGTTGGTGTCCTCCTCGTCTTCTTCATGGGTGCATTCTCGTATTTTGTAATCCGGTGGTATGAAGTGCTGATTCATCTTGATCATTGTTAACCTCTATACATTTTTGGGCGAGAGGCGGGTCCTTTTGGAAGTTTCAATGCCACCAGCAGCACTGAAAGCACGTTCAGAAGACACCCTTGCGAGTGGGCAAGACAAGTAATTTATAGCCAGGTTGGTGCCACACATCTCTTTTCCCATGCCAATACGCCAATAGGTCCTGATGAACATAGACCTCTGTTGAGTCATTAAGATAGGCCTGCACCATCGACTCAAGGTTCTCCAGGGTTGCTCCACTTTGCTCACTTTTTTCTGGGACCTTTTGAGAAGCAAACCCAAGCTGAGTTAGCCAATCCTCTTCTTCACACAATATTACTGTTGTGTCTGGTGCAGATGATACGGTTGCTGGTGTCGTTAACGGCTGAGAGGGAAAATCACTCACTTCTGCCACAGCCACAGATGCAGAAGTGGATTTTTTGACTTTGGATGGCCTGCTGATGTACTGCCTTTTCCTTCAATTTCCTGCCGTTCTCTTTCAAACCGAGTGGCTGACACAGCTAGCCAATGTTTGTACTTTGTAACATCTGCGTCATCAAAAGGAAAGAATACTCTGCCTGCCACTGCCTTTTTGTACCGTGGATCCAGAATAGTAGCAGAACTGTAATGCTGTTCTGTGTGGATCTTTTCAAGACGTTCATCGCGAAGTAGGCGCTGTAATAACTTCTCCGCCAACTCAGATGCTTTTTTCTTTCCATCTTTTTGAAACTTAGAAGACACCGCCTTCAGTTGGTGCTCTAGCATGCGCAACAATGGGATAGCTTTTCCCAAATTACAGTCCTCCCTGCTGACTGCACGCGCGAAGACCTCAAAAGGACAAAGCATGTCTGTCAGGCTTTTAACTAGCTGCCATTGCTCCACCTGTATCCTCAGGTCAACCATATGTGTACCCAGTGTAAAGAAATACTGATCGACTACCGCATACTGCTCATACAGACGCTCAAGCATGTAGAAGGTTGAGTTCCAACGTGTTACCACCTCCTGGATGAGTGCTTTCACTGGCACTTTATGTTCATATTGCAGGCACCTCAGCTGCTTCCGGGCCTTAAAAGAATGTTTGAAATGTGTGCACATTCTTCGGCAGGTGGTCAGTAACTCGTAGACTGGATTTTCTTCACTCAAGAATTTTTTAACAACCAGGTTTATACAGTGCGCCAAACACGGCACTCTGAAATAGTTCCCTTATCCATGGCCTTAACTACATTGGCGCCATTATCCGTGGAAACATAACCAATCATGCGTGTTCTTGGGGACAGCCATTGAAATACCTTTGTGTCAAACTCATGCAAAATGTTTTCTCCTGTATGATTTTTCTCCATGACAAACATGGCTAGTGTTGCATGTTTCCGAGCAGCTTTATAAACTTTGTCCGAGTCAACACCTGCGTTTAGCTTTTCTGCAACCCCTGAAAAAGAGACCCAGTGTGCAGTGATGCACATGTAATCAACGGCTTGGCAACTGGTCCACATGTCTGTTGTCAGATGTATAGTGTGAACAGCACTCTTCTGCAAAGCTACCCCAATCACCTCCAGCACATCTTCATGTAGTGCTGGAACCGCAACTCTGGCAAAATAGAACCGGCTAGGACATTTCCATTTAGGGCAGAGCATTGCCACCATTTCAAGAAGACCCACCCCTTCCACAAAAGAAAAAGGGAGACGGTCCAGCGCTAGCATTTTAGCCAGCTTAGTGTTATACTGACGCGCCGTTGGGTGGTTGCGTTCAAATGGCACATCTGAAAACAACATGCTTCTAACGGTGGGCTGGTCCATTTTACGGGAGGATGATGACTTCTTCGACCCAGTTACGCTCAGTGATGATGAACTTTTCCGCATTGGTGTCTCACTCTCTCCCACACTCCTAGTGTGGCTCATATATCTTGCAGGGGGTGTGCTGCTGACAGGGGTACTGGGTGTACCTGAAGAAATGTTTGATGCTTCTTCCTCCTCGTCATCATCAGATGAAACATCAACGGATACAATTTGTTGACTTGCAATTCGGGCTGCCTTGATCTCCCTTAGGTGCGCATGCCATTTGACAGTGTGCTGTCTCTCAAGATGACCTCTCTGGCCTCCTCTACCACAGTTGGTACCAAGCTTACCACGACTAACTCGAACCTTACAAATGGTATAAATGGCTATGTTTTCCCTTGTTTGGCTAACACTAAAGAAGTCCCAAACTGCAGACTTCAAATGTCTGTGGGGGGCGGAGGAGGCGATACTGGGAATGCTAATGCCAGATGAACTGGAGGATGTGTGTTGCTGAAATTTACTACGTTGTGCACTTACTGCACCACTAATTGAGGAAATGGAGGTCGAGGTGGATGGAGGTCCCTTCTGGCAAGAAAATATGGAAGCTGTAGGTGGTGGTGTACTAGTTAACTGCATTGGTGTTTGTCCCATTGACACATCACCAACATCACGCTCAGCAGCATTTCGGGATAGGGTAAAAATGTCTGTTTGCTGCATGCCCGCTGAGGCTGGAGAGACGTTTATGATGACTGCGTTGTCGTCGTGAGAGTCTTCATCAGCAGGAGTATACGCCACTTCTTGTTCAGCGTCATCATCACACTCCATAACTATGAGACTTTCAGGGACCTTCCTTTTACGCTTAGCTACCTTTGTCAGATCATGGTGTGCCTCACTCTCAGACGGCGCTGGTGGTTCCCAATTTTCATCCATATCATCAGAAGGAAGGGGGCTTGAAGAAGATGTAGACACCATCCTTGATCTTTTCCTTGCTGGGGATCTGGAAGACAATGAATCATCAGGAAGAGTGGCTTTCTCAAATGATACCTCAAGCTTGAATGTCGATTTCCTGATGTGCCCCTACTTCGGGAGGAACAACTATTCTGGGCACTTGTGCAGCTCCATGCACCTCTGCTTGTGCCTCTCCTTGCGCCGCCTCTCCTTCCACATGTACTTGGGCTTGTACTTGCACATGTGGTTGTTGTTGCGGCTGTGGTTGTTGAACACTCATCAGATGAGTTACAACAACCTGTGTTGATTGAGGGATGCTGCTACTTTCTTGCGATGAGCCAACAACACTGGTCGATGGTGATTGAACAACTATACTGGCTGCCTCTGCAACACTCAAGGGCTTGGACCTAAGTTGGCGTGGTGGTGGTGGCACTGAGCCCAATGGAGCGGAGGTGCTGCTCCCAGCTTGGTCCCCAGCAGACCCCGCTGCTGCTGCAGGCGTACTGTTTTTTTTCCCAAATAATGCAGCCGTCAACACACCAGTCTCCTTAGTAAGTGGCGCCACTTGCTTCTTCTGCTCCTCACTGGCAACTTTCTTGCTAGAGGAGCTACGGGCAACTTTTTTTGGGGCCATCTACTTCAGATGTCAGAACAGCAGGCCGCAGTTGCACAAGTTACAGAGTAGGTCTGTGGCCACACGTGATGTGCTGCACACACCGCAGCATGACTTGTTCCTGGCACTGATGAGGAACGATGAGGCTGATGATTCATCTTTCTGCACCTAAAAGCAAACAAAGCCAGAGGAACATCAGTTAAATAAATGTTGCATATGTAGCGCTTCAATTAATAGTTTGCAAGTAAGCATTTTTATAATACCCACCCCCCAAAATGGAAAGACCAATAAAATGAACCACTGACAGAGTACCCCTGGGCATAATGGATGAAAGTATAGCAGACTGGGTACAGGCCTATGGCACAACAAAGCACACTGCCTGGCTTCAAAATGGCCCCTAGACCCCCACCACATGGCCAGGCCCTGCCTGTACCAGTCCTCAAAATGGCCCCCACCCACATTGCCATGCCCCATCAACACCCCAAAAAATCGAAAAACACATACAAATCACCACAATCCAATGCCATCCATGCCCTCAATGATGTTTACATTCAAGACACCCCACAGAAAGACTCAGCCCATGCACCACTGAGTACCCCTGGGCAAGAGGCCCCAACAACAGCCAAAAAATCGAAAAACACACAATAATCACCACAATCCAATGCCATCCATGCCCTCCATGATGTTTACATTGAAGAGACCCCACAGAAAGACTCAGTCCATGCACCACTGAGTACCCCTGAGCAAAAGGCCCCAACAACAGCCAAAAATCGAAAAACACACAAAATCACCCCAATCCAATGCCATCCATGCCCTCCATGATGTTTACATTCAAGAGACCCCACAGAAAGACTCAGTCCATGCACCACTGAGTACCCCTGGGCAAAAGGCCCCATCAACAGCCAAAAAATCAAAAAACACACTAAAATCACCACAATCCAATGCCATCCATGCCCTCAATCATGTTGAAATTCAAGACACCCCACAGAAAGACTCGGTCCATGCACCACTGAGTACCCCTGGGCATAATGGATGAAAGCATGGCAGACTTGGTGCAGGCCTATGGCACAACAAAGCACACTGCCTGGCTTCAAAATGGCCCCTAGACCTCCACCCACATGGCCAGGCCCTGCCTGGACAAGGCCTCAAAATGGCCCCCACCCACATGGACAGGCCCCAACAACAGCCAAAAAATTGAAAAACACACAAAAATCACCACAATCCAATGCCATCCATTCCCTCCATGATGTTTACATTACAGAGACCCCACAGAAAGACTCAGTCGATGCACCACTGAGTACCCCTGGGCAAAAGGCCCCAACAACAGCCAAAAAATCGAAAAACACGCAAAAATCACCACAATCCAATGCCATCCATGATGTTTACATTAAAGAGACCCCACAGAAAGGCTCAGTCCATGCACCACTTAGTGACCATGGGCAAAAGGCCCCAACAACAGCCAAAAAATCGAAAAACACACAAAAATCACCACAATCCAATTCCATCCATGCCCTCCATGATGTTTACATTGAAGAGACCCCACAGAAAGACTCAGTCCATGCACCACTGAGTACCCCTGGGCAAAAGGCCCCAAGAACAGCCAAAAAATCAAAAAACACACAAAAATCACCCCAATCCAATGCCATCCATGCCCTAAATGATGTTATAATTCAACAAAACAGTTGTATCATGCACCCATAACTAACCCTGGTCCTACTGGATACTGTGGCTACCCAAAATATATTTTATTTAATGTTCTGAAAAAGTTCAAAAATTGTAGTTGCAGCAACTGCAATGCCCCAAACAAACAACATCAACTTACTTGTGAAATTTCGAATCCAAAAGTGATCCAAAGAAAGTAAAAAAGGCCTCAAATCCAAATATCCAGCAGCATCCACAAAAAGTAATCCTTCCAGGTCAAGATCCAAATCAAAGTGACCAGGACATGAACAAAGCACTGGGAGGAGCCTGCTGGACAGGAACAGGAAGTTGGAGACTGTGGGGCACTTCCTTCCTCCCACCCCGACCAAAATGGACTCCTTGCAAAAAAAAGTGCAGGCAAATGTCAACCTGAGGAGTTATTCTGATAAAAATCATCATTTTCAGAAGGTTTATGATGCCTGCTGGTGGATTTCTTGTGCAGAATTGCAAATTTTGCAATTTTGCGAGTGCGAGATTGTTGCTGCCCGCCGCATCTACGAGTTCGCAATTGTTTACTCCCGCGATACGTGATCACGAGCCTTTATGACGTACTCGCAATGACAAACTCTCGCTGTGCAAGTTGGCGAGCCGCGATAACGTAATCGCGGTCGACAAACTCCCGCAAGATCACGCAGCAAGATCCAAAATGGCGCAGCACACGCAAACATGGAGAAAAACAACTCTTCAAACGCTGAATGACGGTAAGTGAACCCAATATTGTATTTGTCAAGCGTGACCAAGCAAAAAAATCCGCTGAGCGCGAATTTGCGAATTTGCCGAAAATCCGCAAATTCCACGAACGGAATGGATTTTACGCTCATACTTACAACATACATGTGGGGATATGTCAATGCATGCCAGAGTGTGAAACAAACTCAAGCCATCCCTACACTGGGATTTGAGTCTGGTCGAGGTCACACATAGGTCACAATTTGTCATCAAATACATACATGGAGCGCAATACTCACCTGTGATGGTTTCAAGTTGCTGAGGGGGGTGGGCTTGCCATACTGCTTGAAAAGACAGTTTTGGAAGAGTTTTATGAAGGTGTAGAGGTCATGGGTCATGTGGAGGTGCCCAGGGAGGGAGTACCAGGTCTGTTTGTTGAGGTGGGAGAACTATCTCCCGCATGCAGTTGTACTGTGGATGTGATGAATGGAGTTGGGAAATGGGGTGTTGGATGGGAGACGTCCATGTTCGTCTTTGGGGGTGGGGTTGTGGAGCACCTCCTGAGTGTGACTGAGGAGTCTGAAGGTGATTCTGCAGTTGACAGTGAGCCTATTGTAGGTATCTCAGGTGGACGGTCATGTGGCTGTGGCACGAGTTGTTGAGTATGAGGTGTGCGGATGAACCCTGGATGTGCATAAGTCCTCCTGGAGTCTGGCTGTTGTTCCTGCGTAGAGGGCGTTGCCGTAGTTGAGTTGGCTGGTGTTGTGGACCTGGGTGAATGTCTGTCTTACCTAGGAGTGGATCTATCTGAAGTTCATTTGCAGCATGCGAAGAGAGTTGCAGCATGAGGTAGAGATTGTGTTGAGTTGCATGGTTATTGTGAGTGAGGAGTTTACGATGAACACCTGTTAGCGTGTGTGGGCACTGTGTGCTGGTGCACTGCCCAGGCCGGTGTGACACAAGGAGTTGTCCCAGCTGTAAGGGGACAACCCTTGGATGATGAACTCAGTCTTATCCAAGTCCAGCCTCAGGTGGCTGATGTTAATTTATTCGTCAAGACACCTCATGCCCTCTTGAAGGTTGGATCTGGGAGTGGCTGGGTCTCTGGTGAGGGTGAGGAACAGCTGGGTGTAAATGGCATAGGACATGATGATGAGGTTGTGTGTGCATGTGGTGGAGAGGGGGGTTATGGAGAGATTGAAGATTATGATGCTGGGAGATGAGCCCTGGGGCATGGGGCAGATGACCCCAGTTTACTACGTGCTGAAGGGGGGAGGAGGACTCCCTGGGCCTTGCTGGTGAGGTACTTGGTGATTTCATCCTGGGCCCTCCTCTGGATCCCAGTGTTGGAGATGTGTAATCTGACAGTGTGGTAGCACATGGTGTAAAATGCCGTTGAGGGGGTGAGGGTGGTGGTCTCACGATTGTTGAGCAAGGTCCAATATGTTGTTGGTGGTGGCAATGAGGGCTGTTGCAGTGGAGTGATGACTGTGGAAGATGGATTGGGGCGGGTTGCCTGGAGGTGTTTGCTTGGAGGGAGATGGTCAGTTGCTCGTTGACTGTCCTATTCATGAAATTTGCCGGGTAAGGAAGCAGGGTGATGTTCCTGGCAATCCTGAGGTACTGCCGTCCATTGTCCACTGGGTGTCTGCATGCCTCCAGCTCCCATGAAATGTGGCGTACTCAAAGGAGACATTCATGATGTGCCGGAGGTGGGCTCCAAGGATGGGGTATGCTGTGATTGAGATGTTGTGTGGGAAGGGTCCTGAAGGAGAGCCGGAGTGGATTGTGTACATGAGCCGGGTGGTGTCTTTGCTGCTGACCGGAGTCCAGGAACTGAGGGGGGGTATGTCCTGTGGATAATAGCGCTGTCTGCCTCTGTGTGGCGAGGCTGTTGTGTACGTCCATGAGCTTGCAGTGGTAGAATGTTGCGAGGGATCCCCTTGGACTTGCAAGGGTGGGATGTCTTTTGGATGGAGAGCTGGGGTTAGATAGTTAACACACAATGCTTATGAGCTCCTTGATGTTGTGTGTGTTGGTGCCTATGCCCTACCTGAAGGATGTCCTCTTGTCTGTGCTGATGATATGATGATGTCTGTGTGTGGCGGGTTTCAGGGCTGAAAGGTAACTTATGGTTGTTTGTTTCGCAAGGTTTGCACAAAAGTCCGGCTAGACCTGCATGAGTCTAGTAGGTCTGCCTTGTCCCAGGTGGCTTAACTGTTGTTGTACTTCACAGGAAAGTCCGCCAATGTGGCAAGCGTGTTGGATCAGTCGCTGACCCAGTGTGTGAGGTTGCAGGGTGTGGCAGTGGCATTGGTTGGAGTGTCCTGGGTGAGGGTGCCACACAGCCTGTCTGTGGTGACTTAGATCAAGCATCTCTGGGGCATCTGTAGCAGGGTGTGGGACAGTGTGTTGCTTGTCGGAGAACTGGATGCAAATGTTGATGTACCAATGAAGGATGGTGGTGTGGTTGTCTTCCTGCCAGAAGTTGCTGTCCCCCTGCCACATGTAGTCTGTGTAGGTGAGGGCCTGCGTGCTGATGTAGTTGTTGATGGCTCAGCGGAATTGTGGGTGTAGGCCTGGAGATCTGTAGATTAGTGTTAGACTGAGGGTGGTCAGGGTGTTGGTGTGAAACATGAGGGGCAGGTGCTTCACAATGCTGAGTGTGTCCCTGTTGTTGTATGTGACTCTGAGGGTGTACTTCAGAATGAATTGCAATTCATCCTCCTGGATTGTTGGTGCTGTCCCTGCGGGTCATCTTGTATCAGTCTGTGATGGCAATGTTGAAGTTGTGTGCTGAGGATGCGTTCAACCAGGTTACTGTAATGAAGGCGATGTTTGGGGCTGTTGTGTTGAGGAGGTAACAGAGTCCAATGGCGTGCTGGTGGATGGAGCAGGTATGCAGTAGGAGGCACATGACCTGGTTGTACGGAAATGGTCTGTGAGGCAGGGTAGCGTGGTGTAGAAGTAGGAGTTGCACACACAGCATGTGAAGCTGTCGTGTGTGCGCTTAGGGGTTGCCTTATAGCAGGTGGTTGATTGTCTGTTGTTCATTGTTTGGAGGGTGGCTATAGCATGAGTCTGTTGTGTTATGTGGGTCATGCAAGGACTAGAGGGTCTTGCACTGTGCACGTTGCAGGCGCTGACGGTCCTGCCTTTGGCACGGAGTTGGTGCTACAGTGGCACAGACAAGCTGCTGCCTGCATTAGGAATAGGTGGAGGGAGGGAGGAGCTACTGGGAGGTATGTGGGTTGCAGAATCAGGGCACTCGCTGGTGCGGTGCCGCAGGGAAGGCAGCAGCAGGAATGAGTGAACACATGACGGCGGAAAGGGTGAGACACCAGGCAAAAAGTAGCACACAAAGACAAGGAGGTTAGAAAGGCACAGTGTAACAGGTGTATGGAAAGGAAGGAGTGCCTGGTTACTCATGGGTCACTCAAAGAAAATAGATGAACAATCACCAAAACTGATGGGCACAGGATCAGGCACCAAAAGGCCAAGCTGCGCCTAGGACACACAGCGTCAGCAGGTGTTGCCTGCCCGTTTTGGGTAGCAACCTGCACAAATACATACACAACCAAGTACTGCATGCACAATAGGGATCATTAGCCATGAATAACTGCATGCATGTTGGCAAAGTACACATACTCCCATATGCACAATCTTCGTCAATTATGCCATAGATGACACATGCAAAGTGGCAAGAGATCTGCGGTGACAGTGATGAGGCACATTGTACAGTAGTGAACACATTTACTACACAAATGGATCAAGTATGTGTTGAGACCCTGCTGCATGAGCTGATGTCCATGGCCAGTGCCATTTCTCAGAAGAAACGAACAGTCATGTATCGAGTATACCTGTACTGCTGGTGAACAAATGTGCACAGGACTGCCTGTGACTGTCAGGGCCTTGAATCCACTGAAACGTGTGATGCTCAAAGAGGTCAATCTCCTGATAGCCCCTTGGTCTGAGTAGAAATGACAGACTCAAAAGGATGATTAGGCGCGGAAAGGAAAGTAAGGGAACAGCAGGGAGGGAGATCTAAAACAAAGGTAAACAAGCATAAGGATTCAATGCTTTTTGTCACTGAATCACTAAATACCTCAGGACCTATACTGTAACAGTTACACCTGTAAATGAAAACAACAGCCACTGTATCCTAGTTGGGATCACAGTAATGAAAGTGCTACTAGATCTGAGGATCGAACAAGAACATTACTACACACTTACAAAGAAGGCTGTTCCATACGTTAACATGTATTTATCCAGCAGCTTTCAACATACCCAAAAAAGTCTTAACAGCCACGTAACTGGGAAATTTGAGCTTACTTCAGGATGAGCACTACAAGTCCCTGCTGTGAAAATAGAGATGAACAATCCCCATGAATTCATAGCACATGGAAAGGGGATGAAACACCATAACACACCAAAGATTATGCTGTACGAGTTGCAAAAGAAATGGCCCAAATTATGATCCTTTTTCAAGGATTGTGCAACTAGCACAGGGGACAAGGAAGACACATAAAAGGTAGCAGAGTATTGCAGCAATATGAAGGGGGATAATGCTCTGGAGGCTGCCTCAAGGCAATTAAAGCCATGCGTTAATCCTGAAAATCACAGTGTATGAATAAGGTCCAATAAACCGAAATCCAAATGCACTGCAGCGCCACTGACACAAAGCCAACAATCCGTAGTCACCCCAGGGATTCAGTGGGGCTCAAGAAGGGAAATTACACATCCCCGCAAGAGTCTTAAGAAGCTCGTCCAATGAGGGAGGGAATTTAGGAAATACAAGGAACCCCGCAAGAGCCAGTCATCGGCTTGTCCAACTAGGCTTTGAAATGCCAAACAGAACAAGCTACTGGGCCTGAACTCAACAGAGAGTAATGATGAGCGATGGCACAAAAGCACCCCCACATTTACCAGGATATGCAGCACACCACAAGAGAATCCTGGAATTAACGGGACCCGAGTGGTGCCACGGAAGCGTAAACATTTGCTACCGTGCAACGTTGTGATGTCATCAGCGCAACGTTCTTGGCTTCATCGGAACAGATATTTCTCTGCCACTTACCGAGAAGGCTTGCAAAACAGTGTACTCCACTAGCCCAGAGTAAGCGACGTGACAGTGACATGACCTACTGGCACAAAAGGCAATGCATCCATACAAACAGACTCACTGGACAGTTGACAGAACTGTGGCGATAAAAATAAAACAGTGGTCCAAAACCTATTTCTTTTTAAGCTGTTCCAAACAGTCCATATTCATATAGTTATTTGTTCATGGGTGTTTCCATTGAATCCGCACCAATGCACTTATGAACTCAGTTACTCCAAACAAAAAGAGATCTCACTACACCAACAATATATCAAATCAGAGTCCAATATTTAATTTATTGTCTCTTGATCAAACAATTGATATTTCACAAATCTTTCGGAATAAAAAAGTCGCCCAAAAGAGCGTGCACAAGAAGAGTGATCAAAAGGGTGTATACAGTGAATAAAGGAAAAGGAAAATTAAAGTGAAGGTAAACAGCATATTCACATTATTATTATACAATTATGGTTTCACAGTTTTCCGTATTGAAACTACCTGGCCACACAAAGCAATCATAACAGCTAATGTCAGTAAATGACATGTGGCATCCCTCCCATGGCATAGAAATCACCCTTGACATCTCTCAACACTTCAGGAGTTGGAAATTGATGGATTCATCAATGTGCTCCAACATGGTTTCCAAAACATCACACAGGACACGACTGAACATCGTCTGTGACATTCCACCTACATCAGCTATGGTTAATTGAAACATACCGGTAGCAAATAAATGGAGGGCTGTCATCACCTTTATCTTGGGGGTCAGCGCAGTGGGATACCCGTGTTGCGGTTAGAGATGTGGTGCCAGCTTGTTTGTCAACTCCTGAATCAACTGTTGAGTGAATCTGTAACGTCGGATGCAGGCACGTTCCCTCATGGTAGCCAAGTCTGGGAATGGCCTTGGTAGAGGCGGTGCCCGGCAGGACATATTTGGAAAAAATGTAGATTAACAGTCAGCCAACATCAATGGCAATGTACATAGCACATGCAAAACTGCTACTAGACATCAGGTCACTATGGAGTCTGGCGTGTGCAATACATCTAGGACACATATGCCAGCTTGCTGGCACTCCTACGAAAAGCCAGATACACCTGTTGATTGACAAATCAACATGACATGCCCTGAAATGAGCTGCTGGGCCGGACTGAGTGAACAGCCCGAGATATCACTGGAGTGACACACGTCACAATACCTGCAGTGGAAGGTTGTCATCCCGTCCAGACAGCTGACTTCAAGGCACACGCACAGGTCACATGGAATGTCAAATGTACATATCAAACACATTGGGAATAAGGTGTTCACATGATAACAAAACTACACAGCCATTGTCACAACGCAGACATGTATGCCTGGGGAAATATGATGTCTGATGCCATCAGACCCAACAGCCGTGGGAATAAACATGTGGCATGGTGTGCGTAGATGTGAAACCATTACCATCTCAACACAGACCCATGTAATATGCACCAACAGCAGATGCAGTTTACGGAACACAAACAGCAAGCTCAATGTTACACATGACACACACCTGACATAGTCACATAGGTCATGCTGAGCGTGACATGTCAGTTGACAAAGTGCCCCAGTCCTTGGCATCAGGAGACAGGTGCCGGTAGTGATGACTGTGCCATTCCAGTGTTGCTGTGCATGACATAATCAGACAAATGATATACATGTGACAAGTGTCAAGGTGATGTGTGCCACATACTATCCCATCACACATGACATGTGTCCACAGGTAATCACACATCGATTGATGCCCTGTGCTATGTCACTGGCTGCCACACCTAGGGCCTGCAGATGAAAGTATGCAATGACAAGTACTTGATAGGCATCCTTGCGCGAACCGTACCCCTGCATTGGCATCAGTGTGTGAAACGCACCATGCAAAATGCACCGTACCCCTGCATTGGCATCAGCGTGTGAAACGCACTCTGTGAAACGCACCGTGCCCCTGCATTGGCATCAGCGTGTGAATCTCACCGTGGGAAACGAACCATACCCCTGCATTGGCATCAGTGTGTGAAACACACCGTGTGAAACGTACTGTACCCCTGCATTGGCATCAGCATGTGAAACGCACCGTGGGAATAACACCGTACCCCTGCAATGGCATCAGCATGTGAAATGCACCGTGGGAATAGCACCGTACCCCTGCGTGTGAAACGCACTGTGGGAAACGCACCATACCCCTGCATTGGCATCAGCATGTGAGATGCACCGTGGGACTAGCACCGTACCCCTGCGTGGGAAATGCACCATGGGAAATGCACCGAACCCCTGCATTGGCATCAGCGTGTGAAACGCACCGTACCCATACATTGGCATCAGCGTGTGAAACGTACAATGGGAATAGCACCGTGAGGTAATATACATTTTGTGATCGATTGTGTCCCCTATCTTAGACCCCAACGACTCCGTGTACACGCTACAAGTACATGTATGTTCCCTCCACTTTAAGCTATGAAGACGCAAATACATTTGCGTCCAACGTTAACATGCCCTCTTTCAGATCCACCATGAATGGGTCAAATAGTCCCTTCCTAAATATGCCATGCCAACGTCTTTATGTAGTGTACTTTACACGTTTTTCAGTTCTGGCGAAGTAGGCCCTGAATTCTGCCATCGAGCCTTTTCCTGCCTTCTGACTCTGAATCTCAAACCTGGGCCTGCATCTGTACCCGTGACCTCTGCCTTACTCCTTGTGTGGCTAACGGTGCTTGGCTCAGCCTGTTGCCTGCCAAGACTGTATTCAACCTTCGAATTATCTGCTCCACTCCTCGAAAATACATTCCTGTCTAGTAGTTTCATGTCAACATCCTTCCAGCTGCAGAGCAAAGGGCTCGGCCTCACTGTCTCTGTGCAAGTAATTCATGGCTCTGTTTCCATGGTAGGCCCATGCCCTCCCTCGCACCCCTCGCATCTCATGCAGACACGTAGACGCTCATACACGCACTCACAGTCAGTATAGAATAGCCTCTTGTCCGAAAGACCTTTTCCTTCCAGATAATACAGTTCCTTAAACATGAGATATTAGATACGATTTGGGATTAGGTTGATCTGACATCCAGACATCTGTCTCCACATGTAGGGCTAAATGTCAAGTCCCCCTTCACCCCTCAAGTTACACGTACATTACACGTCATACTGCTGCGCGCGCATCTCTGCCATGTATTTCTGCTGACACTGCCGGATTCACTCATGGATCCGCCTACTTGTGACATCATGATAAATGACGTTCTTGTTCACGCCTTCATGCACGCCTATTGTAACGCCTTTTTGTATTACGTATATGCACTCTTATCTCTCTTCTCAGCTGTTACGCCTCCTGCATATGCCTTTACTGTAATGCATTGACTATATATATGAATGCCTGTCAATAATGTATTGTCGCATACTTGCATACTCGCATATTACTATTGACTCTGTCAGTCTGTCCCTTCCCGAACCTGCGTGGTGACGGAACGGTATGCCACCTTGGCTCGAGCCAATATGCTAATCACCCAATTCCTTTTTAAGGAATAAAAACCCTTTTTGAGAAACCTCAAATATCACGGATTTTGCCTCTTATTTATTATGAGTTATTCTTATTGACTTTACCGCATAGAAATTCAGTACCAGGTAATTAAATTTACCACATAATTGGCGCCTGAATAGGGACCCCTCCCCCATCTCACCCGCCGGAGGTGCTTTGCAGGCTTAGTCCCCTGCCACAGCCGGACGGAAACTACGCGTACCCGCAGGATTTCCTGTATCTCCCTCAGGCCAACGGAGGTGACTGAGGCCGCGATCGACACCCAGACGAGGCGGTGAGAAGTGCGGAGGATCCCGACCAGAGCCTAGCTGAGAGAGCAAGATCCGAGGTATACGGAGGCCCACCAGGTTCCGAAGTTCCGAAGTATCTGCGTCACGAGTCGAGTCCGAATCCAGTCCGAATCCAGTCGAGTCCAGTCCAGAGTTTCCGAGGCCTTCTGTTTCCGTGCTTCCCGGTGAGTACCGTTGCTGGGGACGCATCTAGACGTGCGCATTAGTTTGTGCCGGTCAAGACAGGTTTGGGTACACAGACCTGGTCTGCACTGTTTTAGACAGTGTATCTGTACTGTTTAGCAGTATATCCAGTCTGCACTGTTGAGCAGTGTATCTAGTATTATGCAGTTAGCGAGTTTCATTCTAATTGTTATTGTTCATCTCAAAATGTTTTAATGTGTCTCAAAATGTCGTGGTATGAGTGATTGTTCGATCGTCATTATTGTGATTATTGTGTTCATTGTGTTCATATCTGAGTAAGCACCAAGTAGCCAGATTTTTAAGATGCCGTTATTCTCCAAATTAAGACAGATAAAGACTAGAAAAGGGATACTCGAGGAAGCTGTTCCCATTCCACCTAGGGACACTCCAGGGTACTTTATGTACCACAAGCACGGCCTAGATGCCGTTCTATTTCTCGATTTATGGGTGGACTACACTAAAGATCTAGCAGAGAATCAGAGATGGCCCGCTGCAGGGACATGGGATTCAGATTGCATCATAAGAGTAGAAGAAGCATTACGGAAGAAGAAAGCCAGACAGTCACAGAAAGATGCCATCGAATTATGGCGTAAAGAATCGCATAGGCGTACAGAAAAAGCACTTAGAAAAGAAGAGAAAAGGAAAGAGGATTCAGACAAGGCCCAAGAAAACGTATTAGTTGAGGAAGGTATCCGAGTAAAAATAGAACAAGTAGACAGACAACTAAACACCCTTAGGAATGGTATGTATCCTCTCCTGACCGAAGGTTTACCTAAGGCCACTCCGGAAGTACCAAAAGATCTACCACCTCCCATGCTCCCGACTAAAATGCATCCCAAAACCGCGAAGGACATTTTCCTTTCTTCCTATCTAGATGATGTAGCGCCCGCATATGCTAATGCTGCACCGCCGCGCACACCTCCTACTGGCGGCGCTCGACCCCGAGACAATCAGCCCCTACCCCGCGACAAGCTACTCCTCCACCTCTTCCTCCCGTTCCGAATGTCCCTCCTGGTCATCCTCCCGTTCTTCCAGCTCTTCCCGCATCCATTCCTCCCACTTTTCACCCGGACAACCCCTTCGGAGCCAGTGCCTCAGGAGGCGCGTCCGGAGGGGCGATAGGTTTCCAGACACCTCCACAAGTACATAGATTGACTTACAGGGATCTAGCACAACAACGTACACCTCGATCAGCCGATTTTGATATAATAAAAGAACGTCTCGGGGATTGTAGATATGATCCAGTACCCGGTAGAAATGATGAAAGATTAATACTAGCATCAGTACGACTAAGACGGGTCACCAACTTTTTGTTGACCCTACCCGGAATGATTGAACATCTAGACAGAATATATCATTTTGTCCAAACAGGGCAAGGACCTGAAAGTATTAAGGAAGCCATGGCTCACCAGAAAGTTGACACTCAAGCCAAGATATTACGGTTTTTTATAAACTGCTTAATAAGAGAACAAGATAGGCCGGGGATGGACCCGGAGGAAATGAAAGCACTTCATAGATGGGGTCAGAATATAGCAGACGGGAGCCATGATAAACAGAATTGTATAAAAAACATGTATCAAAGAATCAGAAGCGTAGTAATAAAAATACATGAAACAAGACAGTTAGAACCAGAAAATGAATCAGACAAGTTTGAAGAGGAGCAACCAGAAGAAGCTACAGGACAAGCACAATTACCAGTTAGAGAAACGATAGCGTATGTAGGTAAAGGAAGACCCTTTAATAATTCAATGCGCCCAGTGCGTCCAGAAAGTAAAAGAATTTTTCAAGAAGCCATGTGTAACCAAAGAACTCCTGAGCACTTATTTCAAGCTACTGATAACAGACTCCGAGAACGAATGGGGTACCATGTACTAGATTCTATGGATGAACAAGAATTAGCGAGGTCAGCAGTACAATGGGCTGACAGTCCCGAGAAATATAGTGATGATGCGTTAGCACACACATTTTTGAACATGACACCAAGTGAACAGCGTTTAGCTGGTACATACATGATACAACACCTACTTCTATTGTATAGAAGCCAACATTCCGATCCAGGCCCCCTGCCTGATATATTAGCAGAACTACTCATGAATAAGTGGAGAGGTCTAGGTACCGATCTAATTAAGGTAATTCTAGAACATCGGCACAGATATAGTGCCTTTCTATGTCCACAATCTGATTCAGCACACTCCATGGAAAGAAAAATGTACTACATGGATAGACAGAATCCGTTACGAGAAGTGCACCCAGTTCAGAATACCGATAATACACTTAGACGTGTGTTTGTGTTCACACCCATAACCAAAATAGAATTATTGGAAATGAAAAAACTAGTACCTAGCCATGATAAAGACCCCGCAGGTTTTCACCGTGAAATAAAAGACATGTTACTCATGGGTGACTATACTTATCCCGACCTTATGAAGATATTGAAAGTATTACTGCCTCCTGGTATTTATGAGAAACTTAAAGAAAAAGAATGGGAAGTGGGAAATGCAAAGATTGATTGGACTGCATTAGAAAACGAAGAAAATACTAGAATTCCAGGCCAAGGGCTTGGGGATAAGGTTAAAGCATTACCAGGATTATTAGTGCAAGTGTTGCCACGTTTATTAAGTACGAAAAAGGAAGATTGGGGTGCAATCTCAGCCGGTAAACAGAAACCGGATGAAGACACTAGTGATTTTTATACTCGATTTGAGAAATGTTTTGGTATTAATAGTGGCCTGAAACCGAGCAGCGAGTCATATCCACACCTTTTTGTAACGAAATTAGTCGAGAATTCACTGCCCCAGGTTAAGAACAGAGTACTGAAAGTCGAAAGCACTTGGCAAGCTAACACCCCTTCACAAATGTTACAAATGTTACAGTACCACCAGAATAGAATTAGAGAAGAACAAGAACATGAACAGAGACGTATGAAAGACACGAAAATGAAAATGTTAGTTGCCCAGTCAGCTCCTGCTGATGGTCACAAAAAGGGTGCGACCTAGCCTAGTAACTCGACGGCTCCTGTTAAAGGGACATGTAACTATTGTAAACAGCCAGGTCATTATGTAAACGATTGTGCAGTTCTGAAACACAATATCTCCACGGGTAAGACCAAGGAGAGACCGCGCGCACCTAGACAAGATCAGGCCCAGCAACAAGTACCACAGAATATACAACATATTCCGCCTATGCCAGCTTCATCACAAACTGTAGCAGTACCACAGCAACAGCCTATTACTGCAACACAGAACACGACACAACAGATGTACCAGTATGCACAGAATGACTACCCCGATTATCAGCGATACACATGAAACGGCCTAGAGAGGGAGTTTGGCTTGCCCCTTATTGAAGTTCCTGTAGATCAAGAGGGTCCTTATGTACACAGTCAAGTGTTAGGAAAAGACAGAAAGTTTTTAATTGACACAGGGGCAAGCAGGACCACAATCAGTCACAATGAGGTTCCAGGGGCACCCCTCTCAGGCTCACAGAATGTTTCCCTTGGATTTTCAGGAAAGCCTATTATTAATGAAGTATCACAGCCACTTTCCCTTGCAGTTGGTCCTTTGACACGGACTACAGATTTATTGCTTACAAAATCATGTCCAGAAAACCTGTTAGGTATAAAGACACTGAAAGCTCTAGGAGCTATAATATGCTGTTCTCCGGAAGGAGCACGATTATTCTTGCGAGACTTTAAAGGCCATTATGTATTAAGAGACATGGATCCCCGGTTACAGAATGTACCTGCACACTTGTGGGCGCAAGGCCCCACTGATGTAGGTTGTATGCACATTACACCATATCGAGTCACACTCAAAGCAGGAGTGGTATTACCACGAATTCGACAATACAAGTTACCTCCAGATGCTGTAGTGGCTTTACTGAGAATAATTGACGAGCTCATTGCACAAGGAGTGGTCGTGGAAACCGGCTCCAATGTATGTAATTCTCCTATTATTCCAGTTCTTAAACGTACTGATCCAAATGCACCACCTGTTTATCGATTAGTTATTGATCTGCGCGAATTGAATAAATGCATTGTACCACAGTATCCTGTGGTTCCAGATATCTCTTCATTACTGACAGCTATTGATTCAGAAGCGACGTTCTTTACTGTAATTGACCTCAAGAACGCCTTCTTTAGCGTCCCAATTGAGCCAGAAAGCCAATACTTGTTCGGATTCAGTTTAAATGGACGAAGTTTCAAATTTTCACGCGCACCTCAAGGATTCACAGAAAGCCCCAGCATCTATAGCCAAGCACTGAAAAGACAACTTGACAGTATCCACATGCCTGTTAACACCGCCCTACTCCAGTATGTCGATGATCTGCTGATCACCGCACGAAGCGAACCCGAATGTGAAACAGCATCACTGACGGTTTTAAATTTCCTGGCTGACAAGGGGCACAAGGTTTCCCCTTCAAAGCTGCAATTCTGTGTTCAGCAAGTTGTGTACCTGGGTCACTTGCTGTCCAAAGTGGGGAGACAGCTCACCCCAGATCGCATTCAGTTAATTGTAAACATGTCACCACCGAAAACACAAAAGGAGGTGCGGGCTTTCATAGGCCTCACCTCGTACTGCAGACAATGGATTCCCCAATATGCATTTCTAGCAAAGCCACTCATTCAGTTGACGACTCAGGAGGCAGCGACATCGACTGTCCTCCCTTGGACTCAGGAACATACACAAGCTTTTGAAGACTTAAAGAAAGCCTTATGTCAAGCACCAGTTTTAGCAACACCATGTTACAGTAAGCCCTTTACACTTTTTGTTACAGAACGTGAAGGTACTGCCTTGTCAGTCCTCACTCAGGAACAAGCAGGTTCACACAAACCGTGTGCTTACTTTTCTAGCACATTAGATCCAGTAGCCCAAGCTTTACCTGCATGTTTGAAATCAGTCGCAGCGACAGCTTTAGCAATCAGACAGAGCGATTCCATAGTATTAGGACATCAATTGACAGTACAAGTTCCACATTCCCTGGAAGTTCTTTTAAATCGTACACAGACCCAACACTTGACCATAGCAAGACTGACAGGTTATGAATTGACATTGTTTCAACCACACATAGAAATCAGACGCTGCAGCACATTGAATCCTGCCACACTTTTGCCATTAAGCGGTGTAGACCCACTGAAGCATGATTGTATCGAAGTCATCACTATTACGACGAAACCCAGACAAGACTTGACAGATGTCCCATTACCAGACCCAGACCTGACACTTTATGTGGATGGTTCATGTATGAGAACAGGTACAGGAGAATTAGTGGCAGCTTACGCAGTCACGACAGACACCGAAGTTATAGAAACAAATTGTATCGACACCCTGTCAGCTCAAGCAGCAGAGCTCATCGCTCTGACACAAGCCTGTATTCAAGCCAAAAATAAGAGAGTTAACATATACACTGATTCACGTTATGCATTCGGAGTCGTTCACGATTTCGGAGTCCTCTGGCTAGAGAGAGGTTACTTGACTTCTCACGGTGCCAACATTCAACACGGTCCCCTCATTCAAGCCTTGTTAGATGCAATACATCTACCTACTGCGATATCTATTATGAAGTGTAAGGCACATACAAAGGTTACCGATACGATCTCCCAGGGTAACGACCTGGCAGACCGAACAGCTAAGCAAACTGCCCAGATTCGAATGCATGCAACTGACTTGACAAAGACAATAGTTCCGACACAATTACACTGCATGACAGTCAAGGATCCCGCACATGATGTAATTGACATACAGACACATGCCACACCAGATGAAATCAAGAAGTGGACTGAACTAGGAGGGATCCAAACAGATCAGGGATGGATGACGAAGGGAAAATCTACATGGTTTCTTCCCGATTCTATGGTTCAAATCATCATTAACACTATACATAGCCCAGCACACCTAGGAAAAAAGGCAATGCTAGATAGTATTCAACACATATGGTACAATAAGAACTTACGAGCCGCAGCGAAACAAAAAGTGCGTACTTGCATGATTTGTTGTCAGTTCAATCCAGGTAAAAGCATTCCTGTAGAGAAAGGAGGATTTCAGCCTCCCGATCACCCTTTTGAAGTCCTCCAGATGGATTATATCCAGATGGAACGTTGTCGAGGATTCAAGTATGTCCTCGTAGTCGTATGTGCACTTTCCCGATGGACAGAAGCATATCCAGTCCCAGATTACACTGCTCCGACCACTGCCAAGCAGCTGGTTCGCGAGTTCTTCCCACGGTATGGTTTGCCCCGTATCGTGTACTCAGATAACGGGCAGCCATTCTCATCCGAGCTTGTGAAACACATAACACTCCTGTTAGGGTATCAGTGGAAGTTCCACTGTGTCCGGCATCCCGAGGCAGCAGGTCTCGTGGAGCGCCATAATCAGACTCTAAAGATCCGACTTTCAAAAATATGTAGAGAGAAAGGCGTTGACTGGATAGTAGCCTTGCCAGTTGCCCTTTTCTATATGAGGATGGTTGCGCACTCTCGAACCGGGCTATCCCCGTATGAAGTGGTCTTCGGTAGGCCACCAAATATGTGGGGGACGGCTATACCTCGTAAAATCACAGATGTTGATTGCGTTATGCTGACAGATTACCTTGCCTCCTTGATGTCTGCACTACAATCTTGTCGTTCACAGGTAGCTGCAGCCTTTCCCGACAACACCGAGGTGAAGCCCCATGAAGTGGTCCCTGGCGATTTTGTGTTCGTGCGGAACTTTGACCGGAGAAGTCCACTGGAGCCCCGCTGGCAGACCCCGAAGTTGGTTCTTCTGACGACAAGGACGGCTGTTAAATTGGAGGGCAGAAAAGGATGGCTGCACTCGAGCCACATCAAAAAGTTTCACGGACTTCCTTCGGACTTGGACTCTAAGCCCTGCCCTCCTCCACAAACTGACTCAAAACTCCCCCTGGTTGAGAAAACCGCCTCCGAAGAATATAGACTAAAGTTACGGTCTAGCAAGTCAGACAGTTTAATTGTTTAAGTCCTCCCCTAGGTGAATCGGTTAAATTAGTTTCTGACATGTATCCCCTAGACCGAGATAGAGAGAGAGATAGACAGAGACAACTCAAGAAACGTGCATATTGTAAATCACTTCGTAGTCACTGTATAGTGACATTATTGATTATGTTTTTTCTAAGTTTTCTTATTATTGCTGCCAGTATATTATTGCACATGTACTACCCTATTTTCAAGCGTGCACAATCTGCTTACAATGTCACTGTCGAACATTCCTTTAGCGAATTACCTCCCCATGAATTGTCTTACAGACTTGCGCTGCGCAACAACACATTCATTAGTATGTTACATCACTCCCATCAGACTAACAATGCTACAAACTGCTGGATATGTGGCCGACTCCCTCCCTACCAGAAATACAAGGGAGTTCTGCCCCTCTTTCCGTACCCGTTCACTCACAATGGCTCCTGTGGGGCATGGTTTAGATTGATTAATTCCCTAGATTCTGACATTGCTGTTTACGATGGGAATTGGGTTTGGGGAAACCTGAACTTAGTTCTACTTAAAGTCTGTTACCCTGACAAGAAGGGACTTCCCACTAGAACAGGAACTGATCTAGAAAATGAAGTATATGGATTAGGTAATTACACAATTAACCTCATGATTCTAACTGTTGAATCCGAAGCCGCACCAGTATTGCCTGCTATGTCAGTGTTACCAGTCAAAGGTGAATTATGTATCAGAAAGAATGGTTCCATGCACTTAGGTCATAGTAAATGTACTACTGTGATCGAATTCAGTGATCAAGGCAAATCCACGTTTAGAGCTACTCGTCATTCCTACTTTGTCTGTGGCCATACCGCATACATACGTTTGCCTACAGATTGGGATGGTACCTGTTACATTGCATTCCTTCTGCCACCTGTTTTCCTAGCTCCTCCTGATTATCACAGAAATACCAATCTAGTAAACAATAGACTCCGAAGAGATCTCCCGATTGTCGACTACACTGAAACGGCATGGGAGCAATACACAGACTTCAATAAAGGTTTCTTCCCCTACATAGGTACTGTTACTAATAGTAAACTGATACGTAGATTAACTAGAACACTCGAAGCAGTAGTGAATGAAGCTACTTCTGCTCTAGGTAACTTAACAGAGGAACAGTCTGCCATGCGGGTTGTTGTTCTTCAAAATCGTCTCGTCATTGACGTCATCCTAGCTGATAGGGGTGGAGCTTGTAAGGTCATCGGGTCAAGTTGCTGTGTTTTCATTCCAGAAAACGCGCCAACGGTATATAAAGCTATAACACGTCTCCATAAAATTGCAAGTCTGATACATCAGAATCCAGGCACCTGGACTTGGTCCGGTTGGTTCTGGACAACGTTGACCGCTTGGGGATGGAAGATCCTATCCTTCCTAGGCATTGGCCTTCTCATAGTATTCAGTTGCTGCCTGTGTTTACAATGTGGACCGGCGATTTGCGGCCTGTGCGCCATATCATGTATTCCGCATTCAAATTCCCATTCAAAACGTCAAAAGAAGAAAGAAGAGAAAATGATGTTACATGAACAGATTGATCGATTCATGCAGATCGATATATCATGAAGGGTCCGTAGGGGACAAGGAGGGAATGAGGTAATATAAATTTTGTGATCGATTGTGTCCCCTATCTTAGACCCCAACGACTCCGTGTACACGCTACAAGTACATGTATGTTCCCTCCACTTTAAGCTATGAAGACGCAAATACATTTGCGTCCAACGTTAACATGCCCTCTTTCAGATCCACCATGAATGGGTCAAATAGTCCGTTCCTAAATATGCAATGCCAACGTCTTTATGTAGTGTACTTTACACGTTTTTCAGTTCTGGCGAAGTAGGCCCTGAATTCTGCCATCGAGCCTTTTCCTGCCTTCTGACTCTGAATCTCAAACCTGGGCCTGCATCTGTACCCGTGACCTCTGCCTTACTCCTTGTGCGGCTAACGGTGCTTGGCTCAGCCTGTTGCCTGCCAAGACTGTATTCAACCTTCGAATTATCTGCTCCACTCCTCGAAAATACATTCCTGTCTAGTAGTTTCATGTCAACATCCTTCCAGCTGCAGAGCAAAGGGCTCGGCCTCACTGTCTCTGTGCAAGTAATTCATGGCTCTGTTTCCATGGTAGGCCCATGCCCTCCCTCGCACCCCTCGCATCTCATGCAGACACGTAGACGCTCATACACGCACTCACACGCACTCACAGTCAGTATAGAATAGCCTCTTGTCCGAAAGACCTTTTCCTTCCAGATAATACAGTTCCTTAAACATGAGATATTAGATACGATTTGGGATTAGGTTGATCTGACATCCAGACATCTGTCTCCACATGTAGGGCTAAATGTCAAGTCCCCCTTCACCCCTCAAGTTACACGTACATTACACGTCATACTGCTGCGCGCGCATCTCTGCCATGTATTTCTGCTGACACTGCCGGATTCACTCATGGATCCGCCTACTTGTGACATCATGATAAATGACGTTCTTGTTCACGCCTTCATGCACGCCTATTGTAACGCCTTTTTGTATTACGTATATGCACTCTTATCTCTCTTCTCAGCTGTTACGCCTCCTGCATATGCCTTTACTGTAATGCATTGACTATATATATATGAATGCCTGTCAATAATGTATTGTCGCATACTTGCATACTCGCATATTACCATTGACTCTGTCAGTCTGTCCCTTCCCGAACCTGCGTGGTGACGGAACGGTATGCCACCTTGGCTCGAGCCAATATGCTAATCACCCAATTCCTTTTTAAGGAATAAAAACCCTTTTTGAGAAACCTCAAATATCACGGATTTTGCCTCTTATTTATTATGAGTTATTCTTATTGACTTTACCGCATAGAAATTCAGTACCAGGTAATTAAATTTACCACAACCGTACCCCTGCATTGGCATCAGAGTGTGAAATGCACTGTCGGAAACACACCGTACCCCTACATTCCGGGCGTGTGTGCTCATCGTAACACTATTGTAATCGTGCCATACGTGAGAGCACCATTCGCCTACATACCGGGGGTGTGTGTGCCTCGTATCACTATTGTATTACTCCTCGAACTGAAAGTCCCTCAGCAGCACTGATTTAAGGCAGCATGAAGCCCTAAAAGGGCACTTGCCTGCACAACATTGGAGTGGACCACACTGCTGCTGTCTCTGCATCCCCTGGCATTTCATGGCTCGTACTATGGAGAGGGCCCCAGCCTTCACTGATGAGGAAAACCAAGCCCTGCTGACAGCCTCCTACCACAGTACAGCAAGGTGTATGGGAGACCAGGGGAGCATGTGAGTGCTGACTCCACAACCTTTGACTGTGCACCTGTTGTGTGATTGTCACAACAGGCATTGTGTATTGGTGGGACATACATGCAATGTGGTTTGGAGTGAGTCCCAGGGGGTGTACATGTTGGTGTCTTTCATGCAGAGCATGATGTAGTTCATGTGTGTTCACTCCTCTCTTGCATTGTGCTTACTGTGACATTCACTCCATAGGGAATGACACATTCAGCCGTGCCAGACCTGGGTGGCTTTATTTCCAAATGTGCTAAGGTGAAACTGTGGTCCCCCCAGAGTGAAAGCTGACTGTACTCACAAATGTTTATGACTTGAAGGGACCTGTGATGAGATTGTCCAAAGGAGGTGTACACTCTCATGGACATTTATGTGTGTGAATGTGCCTTGTCATTTTGGTGATTGTGTATGTGATGTATTGCACCACTACTGCATGGTGTATGTAGCAGCTCTCCCCATCTGATGTGACAAGTAAGCAGTGCTGTGTGCCTGACTTGCAAAGCTGCAAAAACCACAGTTGATGGACAGAATGCAGAACAATGTCATACATTCACCCCAGTACAGAGATCTGGGCCTAAATCCATCGTTTTTATGCACTCCACACCACCCCAGTTCAGACATGGCTATATGCAAATCAGTCTGACCCTGTGCCTCATGGGAACAGTCCAGCCCGAACTGCCAAGCCATGCCTTCCCTGGACCGGAAACAAGCTTCTGAGGACCGGTTTATGGCATTCCAGCCGTCTTCAGCCCGGCTTGCTTGAATCCAGTGGTGTGGAGAGCATGGGACTCACGTCTGAGCATACCCATCCCACTTGGGGTGCCAAATGCAAAAACCACAGTTGATGGACAGAATGCAGAACAATGTCATACATTCACCCCAGTACAGAGATCTGGGCCTAAATTAATCGTTTTATTGCACTCCACACCACCCCAGTTCAGACATGGCCATATGCAAATCAGTCTGACCCTGTGCCTCATGGAACAGTCCAGCCCGAACTGAAAAGCCATGCCTTCCCTGGACCGGAAACAAGCTTCCGAGGACCGGTTTCTGGCATTCCAGCCGTCTTCAGCCCGGCGTGCTTGAATCCAGTGGTGTGGAGAGCATGGGGCTCATGTCTGAGCATACCCATCCCACTTGGGGTGCCAAATGCAAAAACCACAGTTGATGGACAGGATGCAGAACAATGTCATACATTCACCCCAGTACAGAGATCTGAGCCTAAATCCATCGTTTTTTTGCACTCCAGACCACCCCAGTTCAGACATGGCCATATGCAAATCAATCTGACCCTGTGCCTCATGGGAACAGTCTAGCCCGAACTGCTAAGCCATGCCTTCCCTGGACCTGAAACAGGCTTCCCAGGGCCGGTTTCTGGCATTCCAGCAGTCTTCAGCCCGGCTTGCTTGAATCCAGTGGTGTGGAGAGCATGGGACTCACGTCTGAGGATACCTATCCCACTTGGGGTGCCAACTGCAAAAACCACAGTTGATGGACAGAATGCAGAACAATGTCATACATTCACCCCAGTACAGAGATCTGGGTCTAAATCCATCGTTTTTTTGCACTCCACACCACCCCAGTTCAGACATGGCCATATGCAGATCAGTCTGACCCTGTGCCTCATGGGAACAGTCCAGCCCGAACTGCCAAGCCATGCCTTCCCTGGACCAGAAACAAGCTTCAGAGGACCGGTTTCTTGCATTCCAGCCATCTTCAGCCCGGCTTGCTTGAATCCAGTGGCGTGGAGAGCATGGGACTAACGTCTGACCATATGCAAAAACCACAGTTGATGGACAGAATGCAGAACAATGTCATACATTCACCCCCAGTACAGAGATCTGGGCCTAAATCCATCGTTTTTTTGCACTTCACACCACCCAAGTTCAGACATCGCCAAAGCTAGCACGACACCTGTGACACCCCAGTGGCTAGTGGCACATGTGCAAAGTGAGGGTTGTATCTGCTGTTGTCAGTGGCAGGTGAGTGCTCTGTGCCAGGGTGTGTGTGTGTATGGTCTGCTGGGGCTTCTACAGTGGAGTGGGATATGTGACTGCTTGGCACATGCTGTCCCACACCCTGCAGTTGCATGTGTTGCCCAGTGTGTGCCATGATCAGTGAGTGTGTTTAACCCTTCACGCCATCTGTTGGCTTTCAATGCCCTGTAGTGAATTGGGGCTTTCACACAGGCCAAGTTCACATGGACAGTGATGCAAGTCCTGTCAGCATCCTATGCCCTGTTCACATTATCAAAGATGTGCAAGTATGTGTCTCTGGGACATGGAGCAGGTATTCTGATGTTGTTTCACTGTGTCTTCCTGACAGGTAACTGCCCAGGAGAAGGGGGAAATCTGGCGGGACATCGTCAGGGCCATCAGGTCTGCGGGGACTCTCGCCGGCACCTGCGGAATGTGTAGAAGAGGTGTCAGGACATCCGCTGCTGGACCCGGCGTATCGCCGGGTCCAGCTGAAGCTGGCACCTCCACGCTAGCATGGTGGACACCGTCGCCTGACCACCCACATACTCCGTGTCCTGGCGGTGGTGTTTCCCAACCTCCATGGGCAGTTGGAGGAGAGACAGCAGCAAGGAGGGGGTAGGTACCTGGCTGTTTGTTGTGTTGTGTGTCACCTGCTTTTTGAAGTGCTTTGAAGCCTGGCTATACTCCCACAGTTGTGGTGTCATCTCAGACAGGTTATATGTGCAGTGCCTTTTCAGCTCCCTATAGTCACCTGGTGCTCATTTTTATCCCTTCCCCTCCTCAACATGGGTCCCCTGGTCTGTGTGTAATCACATTTGCACATGTTCATCTAGGGTTCAATAAAATCAGACTGCACATTGATTTCAGCATCATGTGGGAAGGTCTGTGACATGTGTTGGGACCTTGCCTGTGCCATGACCTGTGCACTGTGTTGGGGCTCCATATTTGTTGGCACTGATGATGACTCTCGAAATAGGAGTGTAAGGTTTCAACTGCACACCCTTGCAGCATGCATGATGTATGTAGTGTCCTCAGACATGATGTACATCAGTGGGAGATATGCATGGTGCCATGACGGAGCGACCGCGGAGCCTTCTCCAAGGCGAGGTCGCCCCCACTCCACTGCTCCTGCCTGCCACCTGCCCGAGCCTCGCTCCGAGGCCCCACTGCTGCCTACTGCCTTCTGAGCGCTGCTCCGCCGCCGTCTGAGCACTGCTCCGCCGCCCGCAGCTGCTTGGACATATTCCCCCCTCCTGCTGCCCCCGCTGCTGCCTACCTCGCTTTTCATTTTTTTCCCACTCCTCTACCCGTCCTGCTGCTCTGTGCTACCCTTACCCCCTCCGTTGCCCTCCCCCCTGGTCTCCTACGCCGAGCGCCCTGAGTGCCCCCTCCCGCCTCTGACCCCCGCTGACTCCGCCCCCCCCTGCCCATAGGTCGCCCCGCTCCCGCCACCCGGCTGACCCGCCCTCCCGGCTCCTCTCTTAAGGGGTCTGCGTGCAGGGTCAGGGAGCGACCGCTGAGCCTTCTCCAAGGCGAGGTCGCCCCCACTCCGCTGCTCCTGCCTGCCACCTGCCAGAGCCTCGCTCCGAGGCCCCACTGCTGCCTACTGCCTTCTGAGCGCTGCTCCGCCGCCGTCTGAGCACTGCTCCGCTGCCCGCAGCTGCTGGGACATAATTCCCCCCTCCTGCTGGCCCCGCTGCTGCCTACCTCGCTTTTCTGTTTTTTCCCGCTCCTCTACCCGTCCTGCTGCCCTGTGCTACCCTTACCCCCTCCGCTGCCCTCCCCCCTGGTCTCCTACGCCGACCGCCCTGAGTGCCCCCTCCCGCCTCTGACCCCCGCCGACTCCGCCCCCCCCTGCCCATAGGTCGCCCCGCTCCCGCCACCCAGCTGACCCGCCCTCCCGGCTCCTCTCTTATGACGCCCCCTGAGCGACCGCGCAGCGGACGCGCGCAGCGGGAGCACCGATTGAGCGCCGAAGGTGCGCCAAAGGTAAGCCCGTCTGCGTCCGCCGCGCCTGGACCGCGCCCAGTGCCAGGACCCCTGGCCCCCGCAGTCCCCAGCCCACCCGCCGGACGTACGACGCCGCCACCCTCAACGCATTCAACACCTGCCGAATCCGGGATGCTACCGAGCCACCCTGAGACGAAACCACGGACCCTTCAGCTGTCACGCCTGCAAGTTCTCCTGCATCCGGACCTGCCCCGCACCAGCACCCCCCAAGCCGAACACCAGCAGCAACCACCTCAAGTGCATCCTACTCAACACCCGCTCCATCCACAGACACACCATCGAACTCTGGAACCTCCTCGACACCACAGCCCCCGACGTCGCCTTCCTCACGGAAACCTGGATGAACGACTCCTCAGCGCCCGACATCGCCATCGCCATCCCAGAGGGCCACAAGATCACCCGAAGAGACCGAGGCAACCAAACTGGAGGAGGCATCGCCATCATCTAAACAGGGACACCATCCGCATCACGACCAACACCGACGACACCCTGACAACCTCCGAACACCTGCACTTCCAGATCCACACGGACCCCAAAACCACCCTCAGAGGCACCCTCATCTACCGAGCCCCGGGACCACGCACACAATTCAGCGAAGACATCGCCGACTTCATCAGCCCGCACGCCCTCCCCTCCGCTGACTACATCCTCCTGGGGGACATCAACTTCCACCTGGAGAACAACAACGACCGCAACACCACCACCCTGCTTGACAACCTCGCCAACCTCGGACTCAAGCAGCTGGTGACCACCCCAACCCACCTCGCCGGACACACACTCGACGCTGTCTTCTCATCCAGCAAGGACATCGTCTTCAGCCACGCCACTGAACTCCACTGGACGGACCACAGCTGCGTCCACTTCAGCTTCAGAAGATCCACGATCCACCACCACCAGCAACAGGTTGCTCGAAGAAACTGGAACAAGATCACAGCAGACCAGCTCGCCGCTTCCCTGAGCCAGCACCCTCCCTCCAGCGCAGCGAACCCAAGCCAGGCCGCCGACAACCTCACGAAGTGGATCTGCAACTGCGCAGACGACCTCGCCCCACTGAGGACCCCGCCTAGCAGACCCGGCAGCAAGAAGGCCCCATGGTTCACCGACGAACTCAAGAGCCCTCGAGAAAGCCTGGAGAAGGGAGCCAACACCGGACAACATGACCACCCTCAAGCGCGCCACCCGGAAGCACCATCAACTGATCCACGCCACCAAGAAAACAGCATTCGAAGACCGGCTGGACAACAACGCACACAACTGCAACCCCAACGCCGGAAACAACGACATCACCCCGTCGCAAGACCTCTGCAACTCCCTCGCCTCCTACTTCCACAACAAGATCGCTGACATACACAACAGCTTCAGCCCACAAACAACGCTCCCAACGACCGCACCAACGCCCCCCACCACCCCCCTCAGTGCCTGGACCCAGATCAACACGGAAGACACCATCTGCACGATGAACTCTATCCACTCCGGATCTCCGACCGACCCCTGCCCCCACCACGTCTTCAACAAGGCCGACGCTGTCATCGCACCCCACCTGCGGGACATCATCAACACCTCCTTTGACACCGCCACCTTCCCTGAGAGCTGGAAGCACGCCGAACTCAGCGCTCTTCTAAAGAAACCAACAGCGGACCCCACCGAACTCAAGAATTACCGCTCCATCTCGCTCCTCCCGTTCCCAGCCAAAGTCATCGAGAAGACCGTCAACAAGCAGCTGGTCACCTTCCTCGAGACGAATGGATCCCTCGACCCCTCACAGGCTGGCTTCCGAGCCAACCACAGCACCGAGACCGCCCTCATCGCTGCAACCGATGACATCCGAGCCCTGCTGGACAACGGTGAAACAGCGGCCCTCATCCTCCTAGACCTCTCCGCGGCATTCAACACTGTTTGCCACCGCACCCTAGTGCAGCGCCTCAGCAACATCGGAATCCAGGAGAAGGCGCTGGAGTGGATCATCTCCTTCCTCGCTGGAAGGACACAGAGAGTCCGCCGTCCACCGTTCAGATCTGCAGCCACGGAAGTCATCTGCGGCGTTCCTCAGGGCTCCTCGCTCAGCCCCACCCTCTTCAACGTCTACATGAGCCCCCTTGCGGCCATCGCACGCCAACACAACCTCAACATCATCTCCTACGCCGACGACACCCAGCTGATCCTCTCCTTGACCAACGACCCCGCTGCCGCCAGAACCAACCTCCACGAAGGGATGAAAGACGTAGCCGAGTGGATGACGACCAGCCGCCTGAAACTGAACTCAGACAAGACGGAAGTCCTCATCCTGGGCTCCTCGCCCTCCGCCTGGGATGACTCCTGGTGGCCCCCCGCCCTGGGCACCGCACCCAAACCGACAGACCACGCACGCAACCTGGGCTTCATCCTGGACTCCTCCCTCTCCATGACCAGACAAGTCAACGCCGTCTCCGCGTCCTGTTTCAACATCCTGCGCATGCTACGGAAGATCTTCCGGTGGATCCCCACCCAGACCAGGAAGACGGTCACCCAGGCCCTCGTCACCAGCTGACTGGACTACGGCAACGCCCTCTATGCCGGAACCACCGCCAAGCTCCAGAAGAGACTCCAGCGGATCCAGAACGCCTCAGCCAGACTCATCCTCGACATCCCCCGACGCAGCCACATCTCCGGACATCTGAGAGACCTGCACTGGCTCCCCGTCAACAAGAGAATCACCTTCCGTCTCCTCACCCACGCACACAAAGCCCTACACGACCAAGGCCCGAGCTACCTCAACAACCGCCTCAACTTCTACGCTCCCAAACGCCCCCTCCGATCGACCAACCACGCCCTCGCCGCCGTCCCCCGCATCCGAAGAGCGACAACAGGAGGAAGGTCCTTCTCCTACCTGGCCGCCAAGACCTGGAACACCCTCCCAACCGACCTTGACCCAAGACCACCTCTCCTTCAGGAAGAAACTCAAGACCTGGCTGTTCGAGCAGTAGCGGAACCCCAACCCCCCCCCCCCCCCAAGCGCCTTGAGACCCTCCGGGTGAGTAGTGCGCTCTATAAATGCCTTGATTGATTGATTGATGGTACAGTCAGCTCATTCCAGACCAACAGATCAGTGTGCCCACTACAGTCCCCTGAGACACCCAGGCCTCCTAATCATGTGTGTCATCCAACACTGTGTCCATAGTATGTGGGTTCAGCATGGGTCTGCCTCTGTGGCATTGGTCCCTGGCATAGTTTGTATTTTTCCTGTGTCTGCTAAATGTGTCCACTGGACAGGGATACAACATTAGGCTTGTGCATAATCACACTGGGCAGTGCCTGTGTGCCTATTCACAACAATCTGTTGATGGTTGTTTGTCACAAATATGTTTTGCCAGCCCCACAAGTTGATGTTGGGTTACTTTTGGAGTTGTTGCTGCACAGTTTCTGTTACCCCAATTCAAAGGTCTCACTTCTTGAGCTGTATCAATAACATTCACTGAGGTATGGGGGTGTTGTGTGGGAGACATCTACATGGGCCCGCCTGATTTAGTCTTTCCGGGTCTGTCCTGTGGGTGAGAATTGGCTGAACAGTGATTCACCATGCACTGCCCATGTGATGGTGGCCAGTGATTTCATTTGGAGCTTTGCAGCCTATGTTGTTTTTTTGCAGACATGATTAAGACTCATACATTTTAGCCACATGTATGTAGTTTTGTGTTTGTGTGCATACATCTGGGTCGAAATTATGCCTGGGTATAAGGGTGTGACCAAAATGCAGCAATGATTTTCTTCATCACAATTGCAGGCCCATTAGCTTAAGCATTGTCCTGAGATGGAACATGTGTGCCACTCCACATGACAGCCAGTATGTTTTATGTGCAAGCAACGGTGTCATCAGGGAGAGGATGCCCATGTGAGGACTGACATAATTTAAGTTGTCACATAAATGATTGTACCTTGTCACTCACAACACTTGTTAAGAGTTGATCATGTTTAGAATGTGTTAATATGACACATTGTGTAAGTGACACTTATGTGCCTGCATGATAGATGTCTCACAAGATAGTGCACACAAAATGACATTTCCACTTTAATGTAAGACGCTGGCACCTTTTCAAAGAGGCCAGTGTTAGTGATAAATGGTGTGCCTTGATCTCCATATACATGTTCCCACAGTGGTCTTGGGGTCTTGAAAGTCCTTTGTAGTCGATTATACAAACTAAGGAGTGGCAATAATCAAGACCTCCGTTGGACCATGTATATGGACAATCTGCCACGTCATTTGTTCCTAACAGAGTTTTATTTAGAAGTGTGCCAGCTTTTTCAATGAATGTGGAAATGTTTTAAGTGTGCATTTCCTTGTGAGACATCTTTCATGCAGGCACATAAGTGTTCTTTCACAAAAAGGCAAATTACCACATTCAATACATGTCAATTGTGTAAAGTTTCGTGAGTCCCAAGGTACCAACATTTATTTGAATTACATTTTTTACCAATGTACTTACAGGGCTCTGAGTGTGGTGACACCTTGGTGAGTGAGGTGGGTTAGTTTGCCCTGAGGGGCACCACTACTGTTTCTTTCTTGGTGAACAAGAGGTGGCATCACTTCATTGTATTGATCTGCTCTCTGGTAAACAAACACTAGCTTCTCTGGGTATTTCTCATTCAAGTTGTGGCCTGGTGTGTTCTTTGTATCCATGTGTCCAAGTAGCATTGTGTCTATACTAACTGGGCAGTATATGGCTCAAAGATGTGCAGAGTTATCTGGCTGTTACCCATGATGCATGGCATGATTTTCACTGTGACCTATTGATTTTGTGCCCATGTGTCAGATGTATACAGGTGACTGATGCATTTCTCTTTCTTCTCCTTGCCCACAGTATCATCACCCGAAAAAGGAGGAGACAGCTGCACGACCTAGAGAAGGGACCCAGCCACAGTGCCACCAGCGCTAAGGAGTCGGAGGGAGCCAGTGGCATGGAGGGTAAGGGGAGTAAGTCTGCGGACCTGTTGGAAGGTGACACATCCTACCACACCGATGGATCCGATTCTGACTCCCAGGAGGAGGGGGAATACGCCCAACACCTGTCAGCATCACTGTGTCTGTCCCCGCCTCCTCCAGAACCATCTCCACCCTCCCAGTTGTTCTGGTCCCTTATGTCCTTGCAGCCCCCCATGTCTCCTTCGGCCATGGCACCGCAGCACCTGCCCCTGTCTCCCCTGCTGCCCTCAGTGCGGAGTCTGTGGACTTACTCCGGCAGATTCAGGTTGGTCAGACATCAATGCTGTATGTCCTCCATGGCCACACTTGAATGCTGACACAGTTGTTGTCATTCATGGAGGGCATGTCAGCTACGATGTCTGACCAACGTCGGATTATGCAGTCCATGGACTCATCACTGACGGCAGCAGTTTCCCTCCTGCAGTGGTCCACCCCCCCCCTTCGGACCCATCCACACCCCCCTCAACCATACCTGTCCAAGGCACATGCAGGAAGACACAATCACGCACACCAACAGACACAGGCAGCACACCTCCACGAAAGTCGAAGCGCACACCTCCTGGCATGCACACTCAGGAGCCTGCAGGCACACCCACAGGGACTGGGGTTAGACCGCAGACACGCTGCCAGAGTCACAGTGCGCAACCCTCACAACCCTCTCCCTCCACTCCAATTGTGTTCTCGGGTGTAGGGGTTGGGCTGGCTGAACTGGCTGCAGTGTGCAGCGCTGAGTATGAGTCCACCTTCGGTGCTGCACACTGCACTGATGAGGATACGTCCACCCCTGCACCCACCACACCTACCCTTACCACTCCTGTCCCTACGGTGCCTAGTCCTGCCCCCAATGATGCCCCCAAGGGTCCACATTACATTGAGTACTGCATGTGCAGGCAAGTTGGGGTAGACGGCCTACCCAGCGTCCCCCTACAAGGACTAATTTCTGGACTGGCCATTGGCCTTATTTGAGCAGAGACTAATTTTTGGACATCTTTTTTGTTTGTGCTGAATAAAGCCTTTTATTTTACGTTAAACACTATTGCATTTCAGGTACTTGATGTTGGTGATGAGGGACCTGGAGTTGGAGTCATGGTAATGTTTTGGGGTTATGAAAGATGTTTTTTGTTGATGGTCATGAGGTGGACCATGGTATCTGTGTGTCATCACAATGGCTCTGCAATTAATCATTGGTTGTGTGTGTTCAGTTTGTCTAGAGACATTGACCCACGGAGTGTTCCTTCCTCTGTGACACCTGACATCTTCATTGCAGACAGTTGCACAATTGTTGTGCTGACATGTGTGCACATTTCCTTTTTTGGTGACGGTTCCCTTCAACAATGGCCATGCCTGCTCGCAGATCTCTACTGCTCATTCATCTGTGCCATTCTTGCAACTCACTGTACTTGTGCTTTGAGTATGTACAAATGCCTTCATGGACACATTCACCCTTTTCACCATTATGCAAGTGTGTAATTACAGCCTACCCCTATGTTGGGAATTGTTATACAGGGTATTTGGGCACATGACTCACAATTTTGTTTCTTGTGTCTGAGGGGTTTCAACCCTATGTCATGAGAGACTACATCTTGGTGGTCTAACCACCACCAGGCCATTCATATCAGTCCTGGGATGTGTGTGACCGTGTGTGTTCCCTTTCGCTCTTGTTGTTTGGTAGGCTGTTACATGACTATACACTATTGTGTCATGATGGTAGGGTGTGTATTTCGCCTGCTGCCTCCATGGGTGAGTATGCATGTGTAATTTGACATCATCACCCACATGTGGGTGTCACGCAGTGTGTGAAAGTAATCCATCCTCCAGGGAGTGGGACACTGCTGTTAGTGATGTGTTGCTATGGCACCATCATTATGGTCACAAGTTAGAAATGTGCACATACCCCCTTGTAGTTGTGGTATGCTGATGATGATGATATACCCTCCATACTGTTTTGCACTGCTGTGAGTCCTCTGCACCCACCCGATACTCTTGGGCACTGCTGGGAGTCCTCTGCACCCACCGCATACTGCTGGGAGTCCTCTGCACCCACCACTCACATGTCTAGCCACTGCTGGGAGCCCTCTGCACCCACCCCCATACTGTTGGGCACTGCTGGGAGTCCTCTGCACCCACCCCTCATATGTCTGGGCACTGCTGGGAGTCATAGCCACCCACCACTCATTTATTTTGATTTATTTTGAAAGTTTTATAGAGCGTGAACAAGATCCTGACAGATATCAGAGTGCTATACAACCATTAAAAATTACTCATACATGAAATATAAACATAACCACACATATGTACACAGCATATTGTGAAAGTTGCATAGTAAGATGTATCATCCAAATGTCTTGTGGTTGAGTGTGCGTGTGCATATCGTCACAGTGTTTCCAAAGACCATATTCATGTGAATTTGGTCATGAGGATGGATTTTACTTCCTTTTTAAAAGAGGTAGTGGATTGGTTAAGTCTGGTTTCTGGGAGTAAGGCATTCCATATTCTGGGCACCATCCCAGAGAAGCATCTGTTATAAGTCTTTTTTCTTGTGGAATTGTTGTGGTTTCAGTAGTAATTTTTCAGCATTTCTTGAGGATCTGGATCCACCCGAGATCGTCAATTTCTGTGCCAGGTAGCTTGGTGTCTTGTGATGCATGGCTCTGTGCGTCATGCACGCAATTTTCAGTTGAATTCTAGGCTCCAGGGTAGCCAATTCAGGGATTGTAGGTTTGTGTAGAGATGTGGGAGTTGCGTTTAGACCCAGTTATGAGTCTTGCTGCGGTGTTGATCGATGCCCTTAGTGGTGCAGTTGATGCTTTGGGTGGGCCACAGAGAGAGACACATCCGTATTCCACTCTAGGAATAATGTATGTAAATGTAAATGTAAATGTATAGGCATTTATATAGCGCACTACTTACCCGGAGGGTCCCAAGGCGCTTCGACCGCTGCGAAACCCTTCCTGGCTTCCCTGAGAGATGGTCCCCTTAATGGGTATCTCCAGGGTGAGACCAGGCATCCCCAGCGGTCTGGTGGGGCCGTTAGTGAAGATGAGGCAAGCTAATGCCCAGAGTTGCCGAGTGTGGTCGCTGATCAGAGTGGGCACTGAGGCGAGAGAATTATCGAGTCCGCTGGTTGAACGTTGAGTGCCGTAATATGTTTGGTTCATTCTTGCATTTTGGGGATTTGGGCCGGCGGAGCTATTATTAAGAATTCAGTCTTTAGGGCATTCAATTTGAGATGATTTTCTGCCAGCCAGGTTTGGGTATTCCTAAGCACTGTATCAAGTTGTTTTATATCCTCCAGGGTGTGGATCTTGAGGTATAGTTGTGTGTCGTCTGCGTACATGTGATATTGCACGTTAGATGTTTGTAGAATTTCGGTGAGAGGTTCCAAGAAGAGATTAAACAATGTTGGGGATAATGCGGATCCTTGCAGGACTCCCAGAGATACTGGGACGGGCTTGGACAGGGTGTTGTTGACTTTGAATTGTTGTGTCCGAATTTGGAGAAATGAAGTGAACCAGCTTAGCACTGACCCAGATATGCCCATTCTGTGTTTCAGGAGGTCTAGCAGGTTCTCATGCTTAACCGTATCAAAGGCCGAGGAGAGGTCAAGTAGGATGAGTAAACATGATCTGTTGTGATCAAGTATTTGTAGCGCATCATCAATAATACGTGTCATGGCTGATTCCATACTATGGCCTGCGCGGAAACCTGATTGGTGTTTGTTGAGAAGGTTAAAGTGATCAATATATTTCGTTAGCTGAAGATGCACACATTTTTCCAGCAGCTTGGCTAAGGTAGGGATATTGGAGATGGGGCGGTAGTTGTTTAGGTCTGCTGGGAGTCCCCTGCACCCACCACTCATATGCCTGGGCACTGCTGGGAGTCCTCTGCACCCATGCCCATACTGTTGTGCACTGCTGGGAGTCATATCCACCCACCCCTCATACGTCTGGGCACTGCTGGGAGTCCTCTGTACCCAACACTCATATGTCTGGCCACTTCTGGGAGTCTTCTGCACCCACTACTCTTATGTCTGGGCACTGCTGGGAGTCCTCTGTGTCATGATCGCGCTGCGCTGATGGACTACAATTCCCGGCAGAATGCGGTGGGGGAACTACCGCTCCCATGATCCTTTGCTATCTCGCGAGATGTTGATCGCGTAAGCATAAGGAGGACGGTGTGCAACGCTCAGCATCGGGAATTCTCCGGTCCGAGCTGTTCGTGTCTTGGCGGTTCGTCCATGGTGCGGTAAGGGTGCTTGCACCTGGACAGGTTTTGCTTTTGGCATTTCTGGAAACGTACTGAAGTCTTTGAAGGAGGCTTCTTGAGGGCTGTTTGTGTCTGGTTGTTTACAGGGGTTTAGCCCCTCCCTAGTCCTATGGATTTGTCCCGGTCGGTATTGTCGGCCGACGGTGGTAGTGGATGCAGAGTAATCCACGGATCCTTCTGCAGTACAATTGCTGTTTCTGTTCTTCCTAAAACTTTGAGGGGAACAACTTTGCTCCTGTACTTGGTTCCTGAACAGGGCGCATTACCTTAATGACGATCGTTTTTGTGTGAAGTTAACACAGGGACGAATTCATATTGTTTCTATGCACTGTGATGAATGGGGTTCAGAAAGGATGGTGTTTAATCCCTATGTCTTTTCACTCCTTTATTAACAGGGATTGATCAGGAGTGGTATTCTAACTCTCGATCCCTGTGAGGTGTTCAAGGTCGGAGTGAGATAGGGCTACACCTCTATCCCCTCATCCGTCATCACTTATCTCTCCCCTGAAGGATTCTTTTTCTTTACAGGTATATAGACAGGATTAGGTGTACTGGTTATTACTGTATGTAGAAATGGAAGAAAAGGAAAGTTACTCATGAGTTTTTGTTCTCTTTCTGTCTTTTCCAGATCTCCCTCCCTGCTGTCCCCTTTCTTTCCTTCCTGGTTCCTAACCTCCCCCCACAAACCTCCCTCGCTTAATCAGTTCGATGTGCTGTGCCATAATGGCAATTCCAGTCATTGGATAGATTGAGAGTTGGAACATAATCTTCAAACCGATCCTGAGGACGTCCAGTATAACAGAATTCCCGATCCACGGATATTGTCCTCCCGGTCGGGTTGAACCTTATGGCTACCATGGAGGAGGTGATAGTTGCCTTAGCTAATTTACAGTTAGAAGTAGCAGCATCAAGACAAGAGACGACAGACCTGCGGGCCAGGTTTGACGGTCTACCAAGAAACCCTTTTGATGCGGGCGCCCCTGCTCCTTCCACTGCGGTGGTAGTGGAGATGCCGGTCTCCATCCCTCTGGCCTCTCCTGAACGCTTTCAGGGGGATTCAGAGAAGGTGCAGGTGTTTCTCACACAGGTAGCGCTTCATTTTTCATGCAAGCCTAAATCGTTCCCAACCAACCAGGCTAAGGTAGCCTTCGCAATCTCTTACTTGGTGGGTAATGCCGCGCAGTGGGCTGTGCCACTAGTCAACCGAAATGATCCCCTGTTACATGATTGGGAATCCTTCAGACAGGAATTTATGAGAGTATTTGATAGAAGGGCAGACTCCTACACGGCGGATAGTGAGTTGCTAGAGCTGAAACAGGGTAACAAAGATTTGGTAGGTTATCTTAACGCTTTCCGAAGGTTAGTAGCAGAGACCAGTTGGCCCGATAACAAACAGGCCTCCTTGTTCCATCAGGGTTTAAGTGAAGAGTTAAAAGATGTCATAGCTCAGATTGACCCGCAATCCGCTACTGTTGAGGATCTGATCAATCTGACATTGAGGCTAGACCACAGGCTGAGCAAACAAAGAGGGTATACTCGTAAAAAGCCTCTTGGAGAGAGGAGCAAACCGGCTGAAACACCTATGGCCTCTGCTCCTGAACCGATGGATATAGGAGCGGTCAGACCGGCTTTAACCCCAGCTGAGACAGAGTCCTGTCGCAAGCAGGGTCTTTGTCTCTATTGTGGGAAACGTGGGCATTTTGCAAAGGAATGTCCCGTAAAGCCCAAGGGTACTCGTTGTTGTTCTACCAGAGCAGCCTCAACAACAGCTGAAGCGGGGGCGGAAAACTGATGGACTCTAGGTCACAAGAAGGGGTGTCTTGGAGTCCTTTATATGTCCCTTCATTATCTGAGGTCAATATGGGTTCGAAAGGTCATTTGTTTATTCCTATAAGGATGGTGGTTGAGGGTGTACAAGTCGTCATGTCTGCTATGGTTGACTCTGGGGCTACGGATATGTTTATGGACATACAGGAAGCGCACAGCAAGGGTATCGAATTGATACAGAACGAGACCCCTGAGGTGGTCTATGCTGTGGATGGGAGGAGGTTGAGTACGGGTCCAGTAGAGTATAGAACCGAGGAATTGGAGGTATGGTATGGGGGAGCGCATGTGAAGAAGATTTACTTTAGCGTGATCAAGGCCCCTCAGTATGGAGTGATATTTGGTATACCATGGTTGGAGAAACATAATCCGAGCATAGACTGGGGCAGTAGAACTTTGATTATGGATTCTGACTACTGTTTAGAGCGCTGTCATGCGCCATCTCTGATACCTGCTAGAGCATTGTCCAGAGGCTCCAGTATTGCTACTGCTGCAGAAAAATGTGTGTTGCTACCTGCAGCCTACTCTAAGTTTGCGAAAGTATTCAGTGAAGCCCATGCAGAAGAACTTCCCCCACACAGGCAGTACGATTGCCAAATTGATCTAGTACCTGGGGCAGTGGTGCCTACAGGGCGCATTTATGCATTAACAGAACTGGAGACACTGCATTTGAGGGCCTATCTTGACAAGTTGTTAGGATTAGGATTCATCCGCCCGTCCAAATCACCAGCAGCCTCGCCCCTTTTCTTTATTCGTAAGACCAATGGAGAATTGAGGCGTGTGTGGATTTTCGCGCATTAAATGCCATTAATATTGAAAACAGATACCCTCTCCCACTCATCAGTGTTTTACTGGAACAAGTCAAGGGGGCTACTGTGTTCACCAAGTTGGACTTAAAAGGGGCTTACCACTTGGTCCGCATGAGAAAGGGGGACGAGTGGAAGACTGCCTTTAAAACGAGGTATGGTCTTTTCGAGTACCTAGTGATGCCGTTCGGGCTCTGGAATTCCCCTGCGGCATTTCAATTCTTTCTTAATGAGGTCCTTCGTGAGATTTTGGATCATTATGTCATCGTGTATATCAATGATATACTGGTGTATTCCGAGTCCGAGGCACTCCATCTTCACCATGTAGAGACAGTGTTGAGTATACTTCAAGCGCACCACTTATATTGTAAATTGAGTAAGTGCGATTTTCATGTCCGTTCTGTGAAGTTTTTGGGGGTGATCCTGAGTCCGGAGGGTCAGGAGATGGCGGAACGCAAGGTTTCGGCAGTAAAGAACTGGCCTGTTCCATGCAATGTCCGTGATGTTCAGTGCTTCATTGGCTTTGCCAATTTTTACAGGCGCTTCATCAGTCACTTCTCAAGGTTGGTGGCCCCTATCACTCATCTGTTAAAGAAAGCTACTGTATTCAAATGGACCGAGGAGGCACAGACTGCATTCTCTGCTCTCAAACATGCTTTTGTGTCTGTTCCGATATTGGCCCATCCTGATCCTGACAAGGCCTATGTGGTGGAGGCGGATGCGTCGGAGGTGGCAATTGGAGCAGTATTGTCACAAAGAAACGTGGATACGGGTCAACTCCATCCGGTGGCTTTTATGTCTCAGAAATTGAACGCTGCCAAAAGGAACTACCATATTTCCGAAAAAGAACTATTGGCGGTCCGTGACTCCTTCCTGGAGTGGCGGCACTTTTTAATGGGTGCCAGACATGTAGTCACTGTGTACACGGACCACCGCAATCTACAATTTATGATGGCAGCACGTCATCTCTCCCCTAGACAACTGAGATGGATGATGTTCTTTTCTGGGTTTCATTTCGTCATCACATATCGGCCTGGAGCAGAGAACCGCAAGGCGGATGCTCTTACCCGTCAGTCATCCGTGGTTCTTCCTGAGGGGGCACCGGTGGCCAGCATCATCGACCCTGGTAAGGTCCTGTGTGCCTTGCAGCCGGACTCCTTTCTGAAAGATGTCGCGAGGGGCATTTCTTCATTCTCCTGGAAAACTTGGCTGCAAAAACACCCTGAATGGTCAATGCATGGGGGCCTTCCGTTGCATAACAAAAGGTTACTGATACCAACCGTGCAGTTGCGGAAGCAGGTTTTTGTAAGGTGCCACGACTACCCGTGTGCTGGTCATTTTGGAGAAGCCAAGACTATCGAACACGTTCTTCGTCATTTCTGGTGGCCCTCATTGAGACTTGATGTCAGGAAGTGGGTTTCCGATTGCGAACAATGTGCTAGGATGAAGTCCGATCATGGTCGTCCACAAGGACTGTTACAACCTCTTCCTACTCCCTCTGTTCCATGGGATAGGATATCTTTTGATTTTGTGGTAGGCCTGCCCAAAGATCAGGGATGTACGGCGATTCTGGTAGTGGTCGATTATTTGACCAAAATGGGGCACTTTATCGCTTGTGCACAGGTGCCCACTGCAGGGCAACTGGCAGGTATGCTTATGTCACAAGTGGTACGTCTCCATGGATTGCCCAGCGTGATCGTGTCCGATAGAGGTGCGCAGTTTACGGCCCAATTCTGGAAGAAATAGTGTTCGATGCTCCACATTCAGACTGCCCTCTCTACTAGTTTTCACCCGCAGACTGACGGGCAAACTGAACGTCTGAATCAGACACTCAAACAGTATCTGAGGTGTTATGTGGATCAAGGTAAAGAGGACTGGGTAGACTATTTATGGCTGGCTGAGGTGGCATACAACAACGCCATGCATGGTTCCACCAAGGAGACGCCTTTTTACTGTAACTATGGCAGGCATCCCAGATTCCTTCATTTTGTCCATCCACGAGCTGATCCTGCGTTGCCTGAGGTTGCTCATAGGGTGGTGCACATTCGTGAAACTTTGTTTAAAGCTCAGTCTCATCTGGAAAAGGTCAAGGCTCAATACAAGGCTGCTGCTTACAGACACCGGAGACAGGGTCCGTTGTATGGCAGAGGGGATATGGTATGGTTGTCCACTCGGAATCTAGGGTTCAAGAAACTCAGCATGTTCAATCCTAAGTACATAGGGCCCTACGCCATTGTAAAAAGGGTGAATCCAGTGGCAGTGAAGCTGAGACTTCCTTTTCATCTACGGATCCACCCGGTCTTTCATGTGTCCCTGTTGAAACCAGCTCGAGGACGGGGTCGCTCGCGGCCTCCTCCGGTGGTGGTGGATGGAGTTCTTGAGTACGAGGTCCAGAGTCTGTTGGATTCCAAGTATCGTGGTCGTAAACTATGGTATTTGGTTTCCTGGAAAGGTTAAGGTCCTGAGGAGAATTCGTGGGAGCCTGCTGCGGGGATTCATTCTCCTGGGAAGGTGGCGGCCTTTCATAGGAAACATCCTGCTAAACCGGGGCCTTGACTTCGCCTTCCATGTGAGGGGGATGTACTGTCATGATCGCGCTGCGCTGATGGACTACAATTCCCAGCAGAATGCGGTGGGGGAACTACTGCTCCCATGATCCTTTGCTATCTCGTGAGATGTTGATCGCGGAAGCATAAGGAGGACGGTGTGCAACGCTCAGCATCGGGAATTCTCCGGTCCGAGCTGTTCGTGTCTTGGCGGTTCGTCCATGGTGCGGTAAGGGTGCTTGCACCTGGACAGGTTTTCCTTTTGGCATTTCTGGAAACATACTGAAGTCTTTGAAGGAGGCTTCGTGAGGGCTGTTTGTGTCTGGTTGTTTACAGGGGTTTAGCCCCCCCCTCGTCCTACGGATTTGTCCCGGTCGGTATTGTCGGCCGACGGTGGTAATGGATGCAGAGTAATCTACGGATCCTTCTGCAGTACAATTGCTGTTTCTGTTCTTCTTAAAACTTTGAGGGGAACAACTTTGCTCCTCTACTTGGTTCCTGAACAGGGGGCATTACCTTAACAACGATCGTTTTTGTGTGAAGTTAACACAGGGACAAATTCATATTGTTTCTATGCACTGTGATGAATGGGGTTCAGAAAGGATGGTGTTTAATCCCTATATAATTTCACTCCTTTATTAACAGGGATTGATCAGGAGTGGTATTCTAACTCTCGATCCCTGTGAGGTGTTCAAGGAGTGAGATAGGGCTACACCTCTATCCCCTCATCCGTCATCACTTATCTCTCCCCTGAAGGATTCCTTTTCTTTACAGGTATATAGACAGGATTAGGTGTACTGGTTATTACTGTATGTAGAAATGGAAGAAAAGGAAAGTTACTCATGAGTTTTTGTTCTCTTTCTGTCCTTTCCAGATCTCCCTCCCTGCTGTCCCCTTTCTTTCCTTCCTGGTTCCTAACCTCCCCCCACAAACATCCCTCGCTTAATCAGATCGATGTGCTGTGCCATAATGGCAATTCCAGTCATTGAATAGATTAGGAGGTGGAACATAATCTTCAAACCGATCCCGAGGACGTCCAGTATAACACTCTGTACCCAACACTCATATGTCTGGCCACTTCTGGGAGTCTTCTGCACCCACCCCTCATATGTCTGGGCACTGCTGGGAGTCCTCTGCACCCACCCCAATACTGTTGAGCACTGCTGGGAGTCACCTCCGCCCACCACTCAAATGTCTGGGCACTGCTGGTAGTCCTCTGCAATCACCCCTCATATGTCTGGGCACTGCTGGGAGTCCTCTGCACTCACCCCATACTATTGGGCACTGCTGGGAGTCATATCCACCACACCTCATATGTCTGGGCACTGCTGGCAGTCCTCTGCACCCACCACTCATATGTCTGGGCACTGCTGGGAGTCCTCTGCACCCACCACTGATATGTCTGGGCACTGCTGGCAGTCCTCTGACCCACCACACATATGTCTGGGTACTGCTGGGAGTCCCCTGCACCCACAACTCATATGTCTGGGCACTGCTGTGAGTCCTCTGCACCCAACACTCATATGTCTGGCCACTACTGGGAGTCCTCTGCAGCCACCCCATACTGTTGGGCACTGCTGGGAATTATATCAAACCACCCCTCACATGTCTGAGCACTGCTGGGAGTCATATCCACCCACCCCATATATGTCTGGGCACTTCTGGGAGTCATATCCACCCACCCTCATATGTCTGGGCACTGCTGGGAGTCATATCCACTCACCCCTCATATGCCTGGGCACTACTGGGAGTCCTTCGCACCCACCCCTCATATGTTTGGGCACTGCTGGGAGTCATATCCACCCACCCCTCATATGTCTGGGCACTGCTGGGAGTCATACCACCCACCACTCATATGTCTGGGCACTACTGGGAGTCATATCCACCCACCCCTCACATGCCTGGGGATTGCTGGGAGTCCTCTGCACCCACCCCTCATATGATTGGGCACTGCTGGGAGTCATTTCCACCCACCCCTCATATGTCTGGACACTGCTGGGAGTCATATTATCCACCCACCCCTCATATGTCTGGGCACTGCTGGGAGTCATACCACTCACCACTCATATGTCGGGGCACTGCTGGGAGTCATATCCACCACCCCTCATTTGTCTGGACACTGCTGGGAGTCCTCTGCACCCACCACTAATATGTCTGGGAACTGCTGGGAGTCCTCTGCACCCACTCCCATACTGTTGGGCACTGCTGGGAGTTCTCTGCACCCACCCCCATACTGTTGGGCACTGCTGGGTGTCCTCTGCACCCACCCCCATACTGTTGGGCACTGCTGGAAGTCCTCTGCACCTACCCCCATACTGTTGGGCACTGTTGGGAGTACTCTGCACCCACCCCTCATATGTCTGGCACACCAGGGAGTACTCTGCACTCACCCCCATACTGTTGGGCACTGCGGGGAGTCATATACACCCACCCCTCATATGTCTGGGCACTGCTGGTTGTCCTCTGCACCCACTACTCATACGTTTGGGCACTGCTGAGAGTCCTCTGCACACACCCCCATACTGTTGGGCACTGCTGGGAGTTCTCTGCACCCACCCCCATACTATTGGGCACTGCTGGGTGTCTTCTGCACCTACCCCCATACTGTAGGGTACTGCTGGGAGTCCTCTGCATCCACCGCTCATATGCCTGGGCACTGCTGGGAGTCCTCTGCACCCACCCCGCATATGTTAGGACACTGCTTGGAGTCCTCTGTACCCACTCACATACTGTTGGGCACTGCTGGGAGTCATATCCACCCACCCCTCATATGTCTGGGCACTGCTGGGAGTCATATTCACCCACCCCTCAGATGTCTGGCCACTGCTGGGAGTCATATCCACCCACCCCTCATATGTCTGGGCACTGCTGAAAGTCATATCCACCCTCCATTCATATGTCTGGGCACTGCTGGGAGTCCTCTGCACCCACCCCCATACTGTTGGGCACTGCTGGGAGTCCTCTGCACCCACCCGCATACGGTTGGGCACTGCTGGAAGTCCTCTGCACCCACCCCTATACTGTTGGGCACTGCTGGGAGTACTCTGCACCCACCCCTCATATGTCTGGGCACTGCTGGGAGTCCTCTGCACTCACCCCTATACTGTTGGGCACTGCTGGGAGTCATATCCACCCACCCCTCATATGTCTGGGCATTTCTGGGAGTCCTCTGCACCCACCACTCATATGTCTGGGCACTGCTGGAAATCCTCTGCACCCACCCCCATACTGTTGGGCACTGCTGGGAGTCCTCTGCACCCACCACTATACTGTTGGGCACTGCTGAGAGTCCTCTGCACCCATTCCCATACCGCTGAGCACTGCTGGGAGTCCTCTGCACCCACCCCTCATATGTCTGGGCACTACTGGAAGTGCTCTGTACCCACCCCTCATATGTTTGGGCACTGCTGGGAGTTCTCTGCACTTACTCCCATACTGTTGGGCACTGCTGGGAGTCCTTTGCACCCACCCCCATACTTTTGGGCACTGCTGGGAGTCAAGTTTAAGTTCAAAGACTTTATTCGAATTCAGTTCACAATTCATAAAAGTATACAAGCAGAAATTACAATTAAAATTCCATCGTTGGATTCAGAATTAGACATTACTAAAATCAGATTTTTTTAAAATTGATAAAAAGAAGTTAAAAAAGGATAAAACAATGCAATCAATTAGAATACATAGTAGTTAAAAATACTTAATTAACTCTTGCTATCCCATGACAATGGTCCTTCTCACTCTTAAAATTGTGTTCAAGTAGAGGCTCACTGTGCTGATGGTAAAACAGTTGTCTAAGGACCTAAGTTTATTATAGGCGTCTCTTGCTTTCCTTAGGCCCCAGGTTAACAGGAGGGGTTTTAGGATTTGTCGTCTAGAGTGGCTATATAAAGTGCAAAAAATTGTGCAGTGTATATTTGATTGGAATGATTTGTCATCACAAGGACACCGTTTTTTTACTCTTGCCCAGTCATTGCAATTCGGGAATGATACGAGTCTATAAAAGGTTTCCAGGCGGAAGTAGGTTGGGCACTGCTGGGAGTCCTCTGCACCCACCACCATACTGTTGGGCACTGCTGGGAGTCCTCTGCACCCATTCCCATATGGCTGGGCACTGCTGGGAGTCCTCTGCACCCACCCCTCATATGTCTGAGCACTACTGGGAGTGCTCTGCACCAACCCCTCATATGTTTGGGCACTGCTGGGAATTCTCTGCACTCACTCCCATACTGTTGGGCACTGCTGGGAGTCCTCTACACCCACCCCCATACTTTTGGGCACTGATGGGAGTCATTTCCACCCATCCCTAATATGTCTGGGCACTGCTGGAAGTTCTCTGCACCCACCCCTCATTTGTCTGGGCACTGATGGGAGTCCTCTGCACCTACCCCTCATATGTATGGGCACTACTGGGAGTCCTCTGCACCCACCCCTCACATGTCTGTGCACTGCTGGGAGTCCTCTCCACCCACCCCCATACTGTTGGGTACTGCTGGGAGTCATATTCACCCACCTCCCATATGTCTGGGCACTGCTGGGAGTCATATCCACCCACCACTCATATGTCTGGGCACTGCTGGGAGTCCTCTGCACCCACCCCCATACTGTTGGGCACTGCAGGGAGTCATATCCACCCACCCCTCATATGTATGTGCACTGCTGGGAGTCCTCTGCACCCACCCCTCATATGTCTGGGCACTGCTGGGAGTCCTCTGCACCCAACCCCATACTGTTGGTTACTGCTGGAAGTCATATACATCAGGGGTCTCCAACCTTTTCTGTATTGAGAGCTACCTAAGTTTAATAAAACACATTAACAGCTACTAATATTATTAGTGCAGTATAATTTCAATTTCTTTATATGTATATTAATTCGACCAAGCAAAATCCTTCTAATTTAATAAGCTGGGCTGCACACAGGTGAGCTACTCAGAGTTAGCTCAAGAGCTACTGTACCTCACGAGCTACTGGTTGGAGACCCCTGATTCACACCCACCCCTCATATGTCTGGGCACTGCGGGGAGTCCTCTGCACCCACCCCTCTTATGTCTAGACACTGCTGGAAGTCCTCTGCACCCACCCCCATACTGTTGGGCACTGCTGGGAGTCATATCCACCCACCCCTCACATGTCTGGGCACTGCTGAAAGTCATATCCACCCACCCCTCATATGTCTGGGCACTGCTGGGAGTCATATCCACCCACCCCTCATATGTCTGGGCACTGCTGGGAGTCATAACCACCCAGCACTCATATGTCTGGGCAAGCTGGGAGTCCTCTGCACCCACCACTCATATGTCTGTGCACTGATGGGAGACCTCTGCACCCACCCCCATACTGTTCGGCACTGCTAGGCGTCATATCCACCCACCACTCATATGTCTGGGCACTGATGGGAGACCTCTGCACCCACCCCCATACTGTTCGGCACTGCTGGGAGTCATATACACCCACCCCTCATATGTCTGGGCACTGCTGGGAGTCCTTTGCACCCACCCCTATACTGTTGGGCACTGCTGGGAGTCCTCTGCACCCACCCCCATACTGTTGGGCACTGCTGGGAGTCCTCTGCACCCACCCCCATACTGTAGGGCACTGCTGGGAGTCCTCTGCACCCACCCCCATACTGTTGGGCACTGCTGGGAGTCCTCTCTACCCACCCCTCATATGTCTGGGCACTGCTGGGAGTCATATCCACCCACCCCTCATATGTCTGGGCACTGCTTGGAGTCATATCCACCCACCCCCATACTCTTGGGCACTGCTGGGAGTCATATCAACCCACCCTGCATATGTCTGGGCACTGCTGGGAGTCCTCTGCACCCACACCCATACTGCTGGGCGTCTTCTGCACCCACCACTCATATGTCTGGGCACTGCTGGGAGTCCTCTGCACCCACCCCCATACTGCTGGGCACTGCTGGGAGTCATATCCACCCACCCCTCAAATGTCTGGGCACTGCTGGGAGTTATATCCACCCACCGCTCATATATCTTGGCACTGATGGGAGTCTTCTGCACCAACCCCCATACTGTTGGGCACTGCTGGGAGTATTGTCCACCCACCCCTCATATGTCTGGGCACTGCTGAGAGTCCTCTGCACCAACCCCCATACTGTTGGGCACTTCTGGGAGTCTTGTCCCCCCACCACTCATATGTCTGGGCACTGCAGGGAGTCATATCCACCCACCACTCATATGTCTGGGCACTGCTGGGAGTCATATCCACCCATCCCTCATATGTCTGGGCACTGCTGGGAGTCATATCCACCCACCCCTCATATGTCGGGCACTGCTGGGAGTTATATCCACCCACCCCTCATATGTCTGGGCACTGCTGGGAGTCATATCCACCCACCCCTCATATGTCTGGGCACTGCTGGGAGTCCTCTGCACCCACCCCATACTGTTGGGCACTGCTGAGAGTCCTCTGCACCCACCCCTTATATGTCAGGGCACTGCTGGGAGCCCTCTGCACCCACCCCTCAAATGTCTGGGCACTACTGGGAGTCCTCTGCACCCACCCCTCATATGTCTTGGCACTGCTGGGAGTCATTTAAACCCACCCCCATACTGTTGGGCACTGCTGGAAGTCATATCCACCCACGCCTAATATGTCTGGGCATGTCTGGGAGTCAGATACACCCACCCCCATACTGTTTGCCACATGGGGTTGATGGCATGTGTGTGCCTCCTATCACTATTTTGATGGTGCCGTACACGTGGGCGTGAGATACACCATACCCCAAAATATATGGCGTGTGTGCGCATCTTATCACTATTGCCATGATGCCATACACGAGCGTGTGAAAGACACCGTACCCCAACATTCCTGGCGTGTGTGCGCATCGTTTCACTATTGTCATGGTGCCATACGGGAGCGTGTGAAATGCACCATACCCCAACATTCATGGCTTGTGTGCGCATCATATCACTATTGTCATGGTGCCATACACGAGCGCATGAAATGCACTGTACCCAAACATTCATGGCGTGTGTGCGCATCGTATCACTATTGCAATGGTGTTATACGCAAGCGTGTAAGCCGCACCGTACAAGTACACTTCCGTTGTTGCGGTACGTTGTTCTCACGTATGCACAGTCATTGGTTTCTGTGCACCAGGTCATAGGCGTACAGGACTGGGATGACACGGACGATGGGGTTCATGGCGTGTATGTCGCGTACCGGGGATGTGGTTCGGGTCGGACACTGCTTTTACGGACGTTTTGAACACTCGTAGAAAAAGGGTCGTACGGAGTGTCGTACAGACGAAACGTACTTGCTGGGCCAGAAACTGCTTCTTCTGCACGTACGGACGTCACATAATGCCTCTTCCGGATACAATTTGTACGTATATTTCAGTCGTATGGTTTTTAGTACGAATCGTACGGAGATCTGCGTTGGATCCAAATCGTACTTCATTGTACGTACGGAGACGTTTCAGGGTATGATTTGTATGGGAAATATGCTCCGTACGGCTATTTGTAAGGGATTTTACCGAATCGGAATCGGCCCCAAAGTAAATATATGACTAAGCCAATAAATCACCTAATTGAGTTAAAAGTAACAAATTAAACAAAATAGCAAAACATAGCTAACAAATGTTTTACTTTTTGACAGCCTCTACACTTTCTTTTTAACAGATTCTACAAACTTCAGCAAAACCACATCTACCAAGAACACTCCATCAACTAGAAAAAGTAGGTATATTTATTTAATTACAAATTAATAAAAATAAACACTAAATAATATTAATGATCAAATCAACTAAAATTCCACCATACTCTTTTATGTTTCACAGATTATACTTAACAATACCGCAACACAAAAACCCCAAAAAAACATTACATGCGACAACAAATACATAATCAACATAAGAGAAAAATATAATACAAAGTAAGTATATAAATTACCCAGCAAATAAACCTGACTACGAAGAAAAGATAAATATAATAAAAAACAAATTATAACTAACAAATACTTTTCTCTTAACAGCTTCTACAAACTTCAACAAAAAACTACATCAATGAAAGAAACTTCACCAACTACATTAAGTATTTTCTTTTTCTGCAATGAAATAAAGAGACTACAAAATCAGAATAAACAAATATACTAATAATATTACCTAAAACTAAACACAAACTCCTGGTAACCAGGGCTTAGATAGGGCGCACTACCGTAAGTAAGGGCTCAGTTAACAATCTATCAAGTATATTGAAGTGCTTAAAAAAATTAAGGGGGGAAAAGAGGTTGGTTACCAGAAAACCCCTCAAAACACACGTGGTGGTCACTATGCAAACTCACGTGCATTTCCTCCCTGAGCACTTTCCATTAATTAAATTCCAACACTAGATGTAATAAACTAAAGCAATCAAATATTTCAAAATAGATACAGCCATGCACGAACTCTTTTTCATGAATGTTGTACTTGTATCTCAGTTCAATAATATGTCATGATTCAAGTGACCAGTCTTTTATTCTGTCAAAGTTGTGGGCACATCCAATATGTTGTTTTGTAAGTGATCCAACAATGCAGCCATCCAAAAATAGTAAGTATGTTTTTCTTCAACTAAATACAAATACAAAATGAAATAATTAAAATAACACAATAAAATATAACAATTAAATACAAATAAAAAAGAACTAGTGGATAAACTTCAACAATTGAAAAATAATTCATCAAGAAAATTAAATCAAAATACATGTACGTTTATTTTCAAATATATCAATTATACAAATAGTTACTATTCAAAATCGGGGCGGAGGTTCCGAAACGCGTCATGGCGGCGTGTTTTCTGCACAAAGGATGGAATAAACTTTAACTTTGCAAATCATCCGTGTGGGTCCGGTTTCGTTGTTGTCCTGGAGTGGTTTTTCGGGACTTGGCGGAGTTCGTGCTATATATATATAAATATATATATTTTCACCATACCAAACTTTCATTCAAAGAAGGCGCTGACTCCGTGCATCTCAATCCAAACGATTTATTCCTTAATCAGTTTCTGCTCAGACGCATTTTGGCGGCTTGCTCCCGCCTTGCTCACTCATATATATTACCTACTGGCGGTCGCCAGTAGGTAGTTATAGTTAGGATTATTTTCAATAGGGAAATCGCAACATTCTATTGGGAATAACTTTGGCGCCGGTTGAGGAATCTGCAAGAAAATTTCCTCAAATTTGCCTCGCGGCGCTCCGGTCCTTGCCTGAAAGTTTGGGGGGGATTCGTGAAGCAGGGGCCGAGAAAAAAGGGGGGTCCCAAAACTTGTTTTCCCCATGTTAATTTTCATAGGGCGATCGACCTCACTTTTAGCCCGAACGCCTGAATGGATTTCCACGAAACTTGGCAAAAATGTAGGGACTGGTAGCTCGATGTGATTTTGCTATGTCTCAAGATATGTGCTCCAGTGGATTTTGAGTAATTTAGGTTCCAAAAAATATATATATCTATAAGCGCGCCCCGGTACGCGCACCGGGGCGATAACCGAGTTTGCGCGCGGAAACCTGATTGGCTCTCGGGTGTGTGTCAACATTCCAAACAGTCCGGAGCGGCCGCCATCTTGTGTCTCGGTAGGATAGAGACACAAGAGGTGGCAAAAAAAAAGAGGGGAATGACCAAAAGGGGGCAGGATAGACCCCCCTGACCCCCTAGGTTTGATGTGGGGGCCATAAAAGGGCCCCTCGGGGCAAAAATTTTTTATTTTTTTTCGATTTGCGCAGGGGGAGCGCCCAGTACGCGCACCTGGGAGGGGACCAGGGAGCGTACCATGGGGGATAAAGAATGACAGAGTTTTTAAAAAATTTAGCCTTTTTTTTATAAATAGGAGGTATTTCTGAAAAGAACTGTTTTTTTTCCTTCTTTTTGTTGTTCAATATTTTTTTATTGTTTTTTTGAATATTTTTAACTTTTTTTGGCTTTTCTGAACAGTTTCATATTTTTTTGTATTTTTTATGGGGAGAAACAAAAAACGGCTCAACTGGAGCAAAAAAAAAACTGGAAAAAAATTAGGGTTTCTTCGGGCATTTCTGGTTATCACCAGCAATGCTGATGAGGGTAATACTCTTCTCACCATAAGTAATTGTTTTGCCACAACATATGCAAACAAATTTGAAATCACCAAACTTAGTTTGGATGTTTGGAACCATCTGACTTGCCTCTGGACCCGATGGAGTGGGTTCTTTGGTTGTGGAGGTGCTGGCAGACGATTGTGGAAAGTTTCTGCACAGTTCCCTCACCTCTGCTGCAGAATAGTTATTGGGGTGCAATCGTTTCATGTGCCGAATCATTGTATGATTCCCAAATGAATATTTTTTTGCAGGGTTCCCCCTGGATAGTACAGCACCACAGATGAGACAAGTCACCTTTGCAGCGTTTACCTTCTTTGCACCCCTTGGGATTTCAAAAAACTCCCATATAAAGTGCTCCTTAGGTTTATATGGGGCATTGTCTTCAGGCAGGAAATGCCTTCTCTGCCTTCTCTCCTCCTCCTCCTCCTCCTCCTCCTCCTCCTCCTCCTCCTCCTCTTCTTCTTGACCACCAATGTGATGTTGTGGTGGTCCTTGTGGTGGTGGTGGTGGTGGTGCAGATGCTCCAGCTGCTGCTGCTACTGTAGCCATTTCTTTAACAATAGAAGCAGGTCTTCCTCACTCAAACAACAAAGTGAGAATGTGGAAAAAAGGTGGGGGCTTTCATCATTTGGAAACCAAAAGTGTTCTGAACCAATGAAAAGTGTTATTTTCAGATCACATGACCTGACGTGCTTACGCTAAGTGCCCCGGGGCGCGCCCGGGGGCGCGTAACATAAGCGCGTCAGGGCGCGCCTTGGGGCGCTTACGTAGCGCGATCGTATGTGCTCCGGCGCTTCTGGGTGCGCTTACGCCGTGCGTCATAACACGCATCACGCGGCTACGCGATACGTCACGATGATGTTTTCGTTTGTGGCAATAGTGCTAAGGGGGCGCGAACCGGTACGCGAACCGGGCACGGCAAAGCTGCGCTTACCGGTAAGCGCATCGGTACGCGCCCCGGGAGTGCTTCGGGGCAAAAAAATAAAAAAATATATATATATATACATAAAATAATTAGTATTACATAAATATACAATATAAAATTGATTGTAAAAAATATTACATTTCATACCGAAAGAGATTTGCTATTAAAAAACCTATGAAATTCACTGAAAAAACCATAGGTTTCACACCAGTTATAGTTAGGAATTAGCATTTAAAAAACCTATTAACCAGTTATAGTTAGCTGGAAATTTTACTGACATAAAACCATTGAAATTCCCACGTTATAGTTGGTTGGACTCACTATAACTTGCGCGTTCAATGCACTGCTGATGACGTCACATATTACATTGCAAAGAACAAAAATATCATCGATGTAACGCAGCCACAGGGCTACGTTGTTATCAAATTCTTACATATGCGCGGCCACCTGCTCCTCCCACTGGCCCATGAAGAGGTTCGCGTAACTGGGGACAAAGCAGGTGCCCATCACTGTACCCTGTGACTGCCTGTAGGTGGTACCATCGAAGACAAAAAAGTTGTTCAATAAACAATATTCAATCATACTGATAACCATCTGTGAATGACTGAACAAAGAGATGGAGCGAGTCTTAAAAAAATGCTGTACAGCTTTCAATCCCAGTGCATGTTTAATACATGTATAGAGGCTGCCTACATCAAGGGTGATCAAAATGTAGGACTCCTCCCAGTGTATTCCTTCAATGGCAGTGAGAAAGTGAGTTGTGTCCCTCAGGTATGATGGTAATGCCATAACATTCGGCCTCAAATAGTAGTCAATACATTTATAGGTATTTTTTGCAGAGAGAACCAATGGATGAAACAATAGGTCTCCCTGGGGGATCAGTGTAATTGTTTTCATAGCGTGACAAAGGCTTACCCTCTGAAACGCGTTGCTTTCTTGCTTAAAATAAAACTTTTTTCCTGCACACGGAGGTGTTTGGGTCGTTTGTGTCGATACGTCGCGAACAGTGGAGAGGATATATATATATAAATATATATACATATATTCACAGATCGACCAGAAAACGGCAAAGGAGCAAAATTCATTTCTTCACAAAAGGGAAAACTACTTCTGGGCTACATGGGCTAAACTTATACACAAGAGAAAAGGACTGGAAACAAAACTAATTCGAAATGCAATAAATATTACTATAACTCTTGCTATGAGAGAGCCACTACAATAGAAACCAATGTAGTAAATGTCAAAGAACACAACCATCCCCCCAATGTAACTAAAATTGAGGTTAGAGATGCTCTTGAGAAAATCAGAGAAGCAAGTACCAGCCCCCAATAGACAAGTACCCAAATGCTTTAAAACGTGTTAACTAGGGTACCTGAACATGTCACACTTATGAATCATGTGTCCAATTTACAATTGCCAAGCTTTACCCTGCCTAAAGATACCCTAACAGCTAATTTATGTATTACATGCGGAAATCATAATAACCTTCCTGCTTCACATTTTAATTATGAACAAAGGAATATACAAGACATACCCTGAGCGCAAAATATTAATACGTAAGATTTAGGTAATTGCCAAGGTAATAGCCATCTTAAGCATCCACACCCTGGCACTAACCTTGGTTCTGACGCAAGTAATCCAAGTGTAGGCACAACGGCCATGGACTGTAATAGGAGTAGCTGTCTTGGATCTAATGCTGATGTTTTGAGTCTATTCCCTGACGCCTGTCCCTATGTGGTGGTGTTGGCTGGCGTTCCAAATCTCACTGGCGATCGGAGGGAGTCTTGGGTAGACTTATGCAACAAGTCAGTAGATTGGTTGGCCAAACACAAAAGATTTCACCCCTAAGACATGAACGAAATTGTAATGGTCAGGCGAGTTGGGTGAGTCGGCCACTCACCTAAAAATATTAGTGGCGACTGTGTTAATTTTTGTCAACCCCAAATGGTCCGACGTCTACTAAGTATCCAAGAGCAATCACTAACACTAAATTCCAGCATCAGTGCGCTCCCGTTTTGTTACTTTTACAAACCACAGCTTATAACTGCTAGGAATGTTCATGTCTTGCCGTTGGTAACTAACAGGTTTCAGGCTCTATCTAATCTGGATGCTCATGATTGACAACCACCTCTACTAGCAGATCAATCCCATTTTGTAGAAAATCCCTTAGGCCTTACACCAGTCGACCACATTGATATCTCGGCTGAACTGCAATCTATAAATATTCAATTATTTCCATTGGTTGATCAATCACAACAGTTAGAAAACCCCTCTGGAACCTCTTCTGTAGTCCCTATTGATACCCCCCTTGTCCTGCAAACCATAAATAGGGTAAAAGCTGACACTGATTTGAATGTCTTAAGTTGGAACGTAGCGGGTCTACAGTCAAGGCTTGGTGACCAGGACTGGCTGCGTGTAATATCGGACCAAGACATAGTTATGTTTCAAGAGACTTGGGCAACTCATGAATTACATATTGAGGGGTTTCATTGTTTTAGTTTAGTTTCACCCAGCCATAAATTTGGTTGACCATCGGGGGGATTATTCATTGGGATCAATGTTGCTGCTGGAGGGAGCTTAAAGGTTTTACCCATCATAAGCTGTAATCTCCAAATATTGATATACAAAAGGAGAGTTTTTTTTTATTTAATACATTTTTTATAACATTGATTTTTATTCTATACCAAATAGGAATTTTAATGAGCTTTTTGATTTCATCGCTAATTTAGACTGCCTGTAAGGTTCGGAAGGGGTCACCGGGATCCTTTTGGGTGGTGATTTTAATGCTAAATTTATAGATATGTCATATGGTGTGGCTACTTTTATCCCAAGTCTTGCCTCCCGCAGGGGCGCAGAGTTGGCTACTCTCCTGAGCCTCCATAATCTTGTTAACGTTATGGATGTCGCGGATATTACCCACCAAGCACATACTTTTAGAGGAAGGGGTTGTTTTTCAACCACAGATTTTATCTTTATCCCCCCCCCCCTTGTGGACTGCCTGATGGCCGCAGAGTTCACAGCCATGAGCCATGGGGAACTAATCCTCTTAAAAAAGTCTTGAGATTGGTGCCTCGCCCCGTGTTCTCTAACGAATGAGGGGCCAGGAATATAATACCATCAACTGACAACCTAAGATTAAAATGGAGGGGTGTTGATAGTCGCATATTGTTTCAGACACTAGCGAAGGAGAATATGCACCTTATTAACTCATGTTCATTGATTCATGAACCACACCCAGGGGCAGTCCAGGATTTTACAAAACTTTGCCTGGCAATCAAAACTCTTTTGTCGAAACCTATTTCCCAGGAAATAAATTACCCAAGGTGGTTCGACCATGAGTGCTCTTAGGCCAACAGGAACCTGCGTAGAGATTTAACATCCAACCCAAGGCGGATGTGAAAACAGCTAGGCGGAGGTACAATAGAGGAATCAGTAATCGGAAAGGTGCTATTCTAAATGACCGTTGGGAAGCCTTATCTAAGGCTGCCACTTTTAAAAAGGGTAATATATTCCAGTCTGTCATTAGGGACGTGCTTTCTATGGGACAGCTGTTAACACCCATTAGCTGTACCATCTCGAGTGAGTCGTGGGAGAGCCACTTCTCAAAAATCTACGCTACTCCCCTACAAGGGTCGGATCAGTACAAACTTGGCCGACTGTCTAGCATGCAAATAACCTTGCCTGAGGTGGAAGAAGCTATCCACCAGAGCCTTGGGAAAAGCTCCTGGTCCGAATGGGTTGCCCATAGATCTGATCAAATGGAAACCAGAGTTCTGGGGCACCGCTTCTTCTGAATGTTTTTAATAATTTGCCGTATGCCCTGATGCCAAGCACCTGGGCCATGAGCACCATCGTTCCATTTTTTAAAAAGGAGGACCGGTCAGAAACTATTATAGGCCCATCTCCTTGACCGATAATACCCTTAAGATATTGGGCAGAGTTTTATATTATAAGATTTTAAAGTTGTCAGAGGAAAGTGAAATTTTAGAGCCTTGCCGCTGGGTTTCCGCAGTAAGGTCGGCACCAATGAACAGTGTTTAAATCTTAACCTGGTCATTGGGAAATATACCATCACACAATCCTCTCCCGTCTATTTGGCCTTTATGGACCTATTGTCCACTTTTGACACAGTTAATAGGTCTAAGCTTTGGTGCATCCTATTGGCCTATGGACTGGACGAGCCTTTGGTACATTTTCTGGCGCATATCCATAAAGACCTTAAAGCCCAGGTTAGGATCGGCAGTGGTGGCGAGGTCTTTGGATTCATTGGGGTGGGCAGGGGAGTCAGATAGGGATTAGTTCTGGAACCCCTGCTTTTTATTATTTACATTAACGGATTGAACAATTCATTGAAATCCATGACCCAGAATCAACGGGAAACCACTCCCGGTACTAATATTCGCAGTTGATGCGGTCCTTATTGGCCGCACCTCAAACTCTCTTCTTATTCTAGTACAGAAGCATGTCACCAACCAGGTTGGTGAGTGAGGGGTCTTCTAAAAGGACATGCTTTGTCCTGCTATAAGGTTGGGCACACTGTGCTTCAAATGAGCCTTAAGCTCTAAGTACAGAGCCTCTCTCTGTTACGCTTTCAAGGGGTACTCCTCCACTTGTTGTTTAATATTCTAGTACAGACCTTTGTTAACTACATGGCCAGTCTTGATCTTTGTGTCAACTTAAAAAAATCTTTTATAATGTCCTGTAGCCCCGGAAAGCGCCAGCTCAACTCTGTTATCGCTGGTAGTCAAAAACTGACAAGCACCAGAACATGTCCTTATCTTGGGGTGTTCTTTGCTGTGAACGGCTCATGGACTGAGCATTTGGCTCACTCCTGGAGCAAGTTCTCAAAGGCCATTAATTCCATCCTTAGCCTCCCTCGGCCAAAGAACACAGGTGCTATCTGAGCTATTTAAATAAAATGTTTAGATTTCAATGTGTCCCAGTAGCCACATACGGGGCCGAAATTTAGGGCATCATAAACAGCCACTGCATCCAGCAGGAAGAAAATAGGTTTTGCAGAAAGCTATTGAATGTCCCAATGTCCACCTCACAATATATCTGCCATAAGGAACTTAATTTAAATGACATTAATGATTTCATTAATGCTCATCCTGCTCTTTTCTGGCTATCAGTCTGGAAGAATCAGGCTGGTTTCTTAACCAGAGAAATTATCAGTGACTGTGTTAAATGTGAGACAGGAATGGATATCCCTTGGCTATCAGGTGTGTACCACAATTTCTGTAGTGTAAATAAAGGTAGAATTTTTCTAAACCTGAGGGCAGCCGAAACACTCCATAAAAATGAGTTAAAAGCACACTTTTTACACTACATAACACAGAAAGGATCGGCACTGAATCAAAAAAATCCTTCACATCAAGCTATATGAGCATAGAACAGTATAGGCATCCTCTACCCATTTATCTTACCTTAACAATGACTCATTGGGAAAGGAGCTGGCACTGTTAAATTTGTGTTATGTTTCCCCCTTGGCTACCACCCTAACCTTGACCATGTCCCCTGCCCATGTGACGGTGTGAGTGGACAAACTATTTTACATTTTTTGTTTCTTTGTAAATATTATTTAAAATATACCAAGTAGTTTTTAACCCCATTTTTCAAACAGGAGAAACCAATTTGCCTTAACAATGCTTACTTGTGGTTACTTACTATGACCAACGAAGAGTTGGTCTTTCGCATTAGCACTTTTCTGAAAATTGACACCAGAGCACGTAAGACGATGTCCAACCCCTGAGCATTTTTACTCATATATGATCACCTTTTTAAATTAATGTATGAATTGTTATTGTACATCATCACAAACTGTCTAAATCTGAAATACATTTTATTATCATTGTTGTATAACTTGCGATGCTGCTGTGCTTTAATGGATTTTTTGTAATCTGATTAAGGTTGAACTTGAACTACTTCAAGTATAGAATACGCTACCAATTACAACTTTACCTACCAAATTAAATAATGATTATCCATGGCCTATGTACCAACAACTGAAGTAGCAAACCATTATAACCTACTTCTTGAAAGCCCCTTCTATCAATTAAATGAAACTAAACTAACAACCTCCTAGACTCCATTCAAGACACTTGGGTGGTAAGGCTACATAGATCCGGGCACCATAGACAACCCAAGTTCTAAATACTTAGCTGGAACGTCTACCACAGTACTCTAGCCCAAAAACCTAAAACCAACAACACAGTGGAAGGATGGCACAATGCCGTCCAAGCCACATTAGGAAGAAAACAACCAACTCTACATACATTTATAGAAGCAATCAAAAAAGAACAAATCTATCAAGAGCTAAGACTAGAACAATCCCTAACTAAAACCATCCCTAAACTAAGTAAACAAACTAAAATGATGTATGGATATACTGTTTAGAAACATCAAATGTCTAGAATAACTAGACATGATAGCTAAATCTATACTGTAAAGAAAAAAAGAATGCAAAACACCATTAGCATTTTAAATTGTCCAAACATTTAAACAGCATCATTCTACTATTTTAACATTATTAATCATAACTATGTCATATGGAATTTAAAATAACACAAAGATATATGACATAATATCATTTTTTCAAATAAAAAGAAACAAACAAATCAATGTAACTAAAAACATTTCCCACCCATAACAATAAAAAAATAACTTACAATTAGGTAGCAGTAGACAATCCTGGAAATCCAATAAATCCACGGCAGATAAATCGAAACACAAATCCATTCAGAAAGAGAACCCCACAAAAAAAACAAAAATACAACTGTAGAAAAAAGGCTCCAATGATGCAATCATCATAAAAAACAAAATACTCCAAAACCGCAAAATTTGTTTAAAAAAATGCATACATTAAACTGTAGAAAAAAGGCTCCAACGAAGCAATCCTCTCAATAACGCAACCCTTAAAAATCCAAAAATGAGCTTTAAAAAAACGCTTCAACAAACCCAAAAAATAAAAGGAAATGTAAAACAACTTGTTTTAAATAAACAAAATATATTTTCCTTTTTTCATTAAAAAAGCAGCATCAACACCACCATCCGTTCATGATCTGGAAAACTGCTAAGGAAACAAAAGAACACCCTACCACAATAACTTATACAAACCCAAAAATATTAACATTAACAACAAACACAACATAACAGTATTAAACAACATATAACTAATACTACATAACACTATACTCCTATCCAAAACTACGTCAAACACATAAAACACTAAACTACGAAAACAAAACTTAAGTACACCAAAAATGAACAAATAACATTCTAACAAACTGCGCCTTGAGACCCTAACGGGTGAGAAGCATGCTCTACAAATGTCTGATTGATTGATTGAACAAACTTAATTACACTACTGCTACCTCACCCCACCCTAAAACTACCTTACAAGTAAATTAAATTTAACTTACCTTAAGCGACGAAACGCAAAAAATAACCTAAAAACAAAACAGATTTATAGAAAAGTAAGGAAAATAGAAAATAATGGCAATATAATAAAAATGAAAAAAACACTTACTTCCTGTCGAAAAGAAATATTTCAAAAACGCAAAAAAATATATTTTAATTTAGTGTCCCAAAAACTTCAAATGTTACATAGATATTCAAAAAATTATAAGATATATTAAATATTATATAATCAAAAAGCCAAAAATAAAATATTTCATATATATATTAACATTTATGTTTATTTCATGTACTGTAAATGTACCAACAAAAAAAGTATAAATATAAAATATATGTGAAAATATGTATTTGTTATACAATTTGTAAATTATTTACTATATTAAATATTATTTAAATAAAAATAATATTCAATATACTCAATAATAAAATATACAAAACACAATTGTAGAATACATATTATAGAATTATATTAAAAAATAAAATGAAATAACATTTAAAAAAAAAAAAAAAAATATTACAAATGTTTACTTTTTAACTTCTATATATATAAATAAAAATATACATTTTTATTTGTTCAAAATCACAAATCACGAAAGTTCTTCACCAATTGCTTTCAAATTTTGACACAACTTTGGATTTGAATACGAGCGTGTTTTTTTATATACACAATGTTGGATTCCAATATGCGCGTGTCGAATGCACGCGTGTTTTTAATCGAAAGCCCGAACAGACACATAAAAATGTTAATGCTCGTTTGTTCAAAACCTTAAATCTCCGAAAGTTCTTCACCAGTTGCTTTGAAATTTTGACAAAACGTTGGGTTTGATTAATCACGTGTTTATATATACACAACGTAGGATTCGAATATGCGTGTGTCCAATATGCGCATGTTTTTAATGGAAAGGCCGAACAGACCCTATCGATTTGATTGCTGCGCAACAACTGCAAGGGACGCATAGAGACAATAGTCTACATATATTAGGATGGACAGTTGGTGTCAGGATGGCAGACCCGGAAGTGGGTGGAGGGAGGGGGGAGGAGTTGGTTCACTTTGCAACATTAGCGCATATTTATATATAAACAACGTTGGATTCGAATATGCACGTGTACAATACGCGCGTCTTTAATCAAAAGGCCGAACAAACCCTATTGATTTGCTTGTTGCGCAACAACTACAAGGGACGCATAGACACAATAGTCACAAAAACATATTGTATACGCACAAGCATTGTGAAATTAAACATATTAGAAACATGCGCTTACTCATTTCTTTCTCTTCCATTTAACCAGACTGAGCCACAGCAACGCGTGGCCGGATACAGCTAGTATAATAATAAACAATGAAAGTCAAACTGTTCATAGTAAATGAACTAAAAATATATTTACTTTACTATTACATGACTATACTTCAAAAAATGTAAAATTTTTCAAAAATGTATAAAAAATATGTATGCAAAAAAAAATTCATTTCACATTTCTGAATGAAAAATGTATGGGAAAAATATATTATACTTTATAATACATTTTGAACAATATCAAAATACCTGATTCATGTTTCTAATATTGTGAACAAATGTATTACTAAATAGTAACAAATAAAGTGTAAAACAAAAAGAAACATGTATTAACTAATAAAAATATTGACAACAATAACTCTAATACATCTCCTTTCTTATTTAAATGTACATACAATCTATACAAATAAAATACCTAATTAGCAATAAAATTACTACTCCGAACTTCCAAACCAACTAAACTCAGTAAAAAGTCTGAATAATAAACCAAAATATATTACTATTCCAACTCTAAACCCAACTAAACTCAGGAAAAGTGCCGGGCAATAAAACAAATTAAATGACAATTCCAACTCTAAAACCAACTAAACTCAGGGGAAGTGCTGGATAATAAACACAATTAAATTACTATTCTAACTCCAAGACATAAAAAAAACTCAGGGAAAGTGATGGATAATAATTTAAATTAATTTACTATTCCAACTCAACAACCAAATAAACTCATGGAAAGTGTTGGATATAAAACCAAAATAAATTACTATTCTAATTCAAAAACGTAAAAAGACTCGAGGAGAGTGCTGGATAATAAAACAAATTAAATTACTATTCCAACTCCAAAACCAAAAAAAACTCTGGGTAAGTGCTGGATAATAAACCATGATAAATAACTATTCCAACTCCAAAACCACCTAAACTCGGGGAAAGTGCTGCATGAAATAAAAGCTAATAAATTACTATTCCAACTCCAAAACCAACTAAACTCAGGGAAAGTGCTGGATAATAAAACAATTGAATTACTATTCCAACTCCAAAGCCAAATAAGCTCAGGGAAGTGCTTGATAATAAACCAAATTAGATTACTATTCTAACTCCCAAACCAAAAGAACTCAAGGAAAGAGCTGGCTAATAAACCAATTTAAAAGACTCTTCACACTCAAAAAACATAAAAACTTAGGGAAAATGCTGGATAATAAAGCAAATAAAATTACTTTTCCAAATCCAAAACTAATTAAACTTAGAGAAAGTGCTGGTTAACAAACCATCATAAATTACTATTCAAAATCCAAAACCAACAAAACTCAGTGAAATTGCTGGATAATAAACCAGAAAAATAACTATTCGAACTCCAAATGCAGCTTAACTCAGGGAAAGTGTTTGATAATAAACCAAATTAACTTACTTTTCCAACTCCAAAACTAACTAAACTCAGGGTAAGTGCAGGAAAATAAACGAAAATAATTTACTATTCCAACTCCAAATTTATAATAGCCTTTTTTATTTTTACCAACACAATTTTTATATTCAAGTTATACATTATGAAACTAATAAGGTTTCTCTTTAAAAAATGTTTAAATACATCTGAAAATATATAGCAAAAATGTACCCAAAAATAAATGTTACCTCAAAATGTTTAAAAATATAATTAAAAATTTTAAAAAGCAGTTTAATATAAATGTATTTTTAAATAACATTCACTACTATATTTTCTCAAAAAACTCAATAAAATATATGAAATGTATGAACAAAATTTTTAAATTACTTTCTACCATTATCCCCCATAACCCCAACATCCCACTCCTATTTTTTGTTGTACATTTTACTTTTTTTTTTAAATTGCTCCCCACCCTCATTTGCATTAAACCCAACATCCCACTCCTAAAATTTAAAAAAAATTACAAAATATTTAAATATTAATACAACATTTTTTAATTACTCCTCACCCCTGTCCCCTATAAATCTAACATCCTGCAACTAAATGTTTTTTAAAAAATATTTTAAGATTTTGGCAAGTTAGTAACTAGATTATACACCATTACACAAAGAGAATCCCCGATCATTGTCCCCAATCACACACTTCCTTGGAGGAAGAGATCGGAGAAGAAATTACAGATAAACAATGGGCCTTCTTTTGTAGTCAATTAGAGCAACTCTCTCCCATCTACCACCTTTGGCTTATCCATTTCAAATATTTACACCGCATCTACCTCACTGAGACACAACTACGCCGCATGGGATTATGCCCTGATACGAGTTGCTTGGGATGCGGGCTCCACCAAGCAACTTTTTTACTTTAGAATTGGGAATGTCGATCTATAGCCGCCTTTTGGTTAGAGATACTAACACACATGAAGAAAAAACTGGGCAAACCCTGTTGAAGACGCCGCTGGTAGCTCTATTGGGATACATACACAGCACCCCGGCAGCCGCAATACTGAAACTTCTGGCCAAAACACAGATGGCCATGCACTGGAGAACACCATCTCCCCCAACTATGTAGGCTTGGGTGAAGGATGTTACATATTGTAGGGGTCAATTGTCATGCTACTGGGAACTCCTACTGACCTGTTCACACCCCAAAGATATTTGGTATCCATTCACCAGTTGGCTTAGCACTGTTGATGGTAAAATAGGGTAGATATACTTGATCAAGCATGGCTCGACCTGGACCATGTTATTAGAATTAGGTTTTAATCCAAATTGAAGTCCTGTAAACTGTTATGACTAAATATCTGAAATGTAACCTGTGGTGAATGTACATTGCAATGTCTGTAATATCACTAGGACAAAGTTTAGAATAGAGAAAATGCTGTTTTTTTAATTTTGAAAGCTACACAAGGCAAAAAGAGGTAATTTCTTCTTGATGTTTTTTTATTGGTTCTATGTTTATTGATGCAAAACTTCAATAAAAAGACATTTACATTTTTTTTTTAAGATTTGTTCTTTTTTTTAAAATTACTCCCCACCCTTATCCCCTTAACCCAACATTCCACTCGTAAAACTTTACAACAATGTTTTAAATTTTAATCCAAAATGTTTACATTACCCCCCGCCCTTATCCCCTATAAACCAGAGATCCTGCTCCTAAAACATAATTTATTTAATAAAAAACATTTTAACATAATTTTTTTATATGAAATATGTAATAACTAATACTAAATTAATGATCAAAAATACCGACAAAGAACAGCAACAACAACAAAATATTATTTACAACTATGGGGGTGATTACGATGGCGGACAGACTTAAGTCCGTCCGCCATTGTCCCAGGAATTGGGAACAGCTGCCTATATGGAGCTGGTGCCGCACATGTAATTACAATGCGATCACCACTGTGGTGGTCGCATTGTACATTTTATGTAAGATATTACGACTCACCAATTAATAGGAGCCTACCGAGAGCCTCCTTTTATCCAGAGGTGGTGCAGCCTTAGGGCCCTATTAGTGTGGCGGGCCGACTTTGTCCGCCCGCCATTCCCTCGGGAAATGGGGCCGCCTGCCGAGTGTGCGGAAGTCCCGCACTCCCGATTAGGATGTGCCCACCACACTGGTGGGCGCATGGCGCATCTGCAACATTGCGGCAGGCGGTGCAGAGAGCACTGCCCGCCGCAATGCCACAAAGGCAGGTTGTGCGTTTCAAAGTACAACGTGACAGACACCGCCCGGTGTTCATTGTTAGGCGTAGCCCCCATGTGTACCCCCCAACCCCAGGAGTCCCTGGGGGCCTGCAACGGGCCCCCACAAGCAGACTCGGCATGCCTTTCTGTGGCGGCATTTTCACGGCCACATAGTAATATGGCTGGCGGTGTCTTTCAGACACTGCCACCATATTGAACCCTTTTCTGCCTAGTCGGTTTGTCGACCAGGCAGAAAAGCGGCAGACGGTCTTTCCGTCCACCGCGGACCCCCTAGCCATTGTAATATGGTGGGAGGGTTTTGCTGCAAGGATGGTAGGTGGATCGCCCACGTCGGGCTGGCGGTTACTACCACCGGACCTGCTGGGGCTTTCCGCCCGCCATCCTAATGGGACCCTTAGTCTGAAAAGCAGGAATGGCCTCATCTAAAGGCTCCTCAGAGAAAGATCAACTTCTTTGCCAAACTGGGGATGCTACAGCTTTTGGCTGTTGGTGGTGCTGATGCCCAGGCTGATTGCACTGTGAAGGGCGCCTTACCGGTCGTTCCTGAAGAAGGAGCCATTTTCTTATTACTATAATAAGAATGGTGTTCCTCAACTGCTATCCAAAAATGTGTATTTTTTGCCAGGGCTTCTTTAGTCTCCAAGATACTGTTGGTGGGCTACGGGCAATGAAACCGTGGACGTCTGCCTCTAAGTCATTAGGCACAATGGACTATAGGGACTCAGTTTCACTACTTCCCTTGGGAGGGCTTGTTTCTTGGGATGGCCTCTTTTCCCATAATTCTATACTCTTTTTTTGTCCAGTCCTCCCAATGGAAAGCAGACTTTATCTTAAATTCCACAGGGGTGTGTACCCCTAAGCTGCCCTGTGTTGCTTTCATCATATTTCAAGAGCAGTAGGTGACTGCGGTTGTAGGGGAGTTTGCAGGCCATTTATATTTTTATTATAAATGTTAAAATAGGGTATCCATTGGGTCCCTTAAAAAATAAACTTTAGTCTAAGATTTCCCCAGTGAATCTTGACTAAAAGCTGCCAGCCCTGGCCGGGGAAGGTAGATAACCTCCTCTGGATCTGCAATGATTGTCATAGATGCTACTGGAGCCATTGTTGTTTCATTTATTTATTTATTTCAAAGGTTTTATATAGCGCTACTGGACCCAAGAGTATCAGAGCGCTTCTGCCTGTGCTGGACATTTGTTGGAGCCCCCCTTGTCTTTCCAGTCGACTGTTTTTCTTGGTAAATAACCTGTGGCTTATTTTGGCACTCAGAACTAGAGAACTGGAGGACTTAGTACTTAAGGCTATGCCAAATCTAGCCAATCTCTGTACGTTGTTTTGAGAGCAGTATACTGCTTTATATCGGCTCCACCTCAGTACCACCACATCATCTTCTGCTTCTGCCCTGTCAAGGTTTCAGGATTCCACACCAGTCCGAACCCATGCTATTAAGCCCAGTGCACAGAAGCCGACCCAGCACCAGCCATCTCCCAGAACAAATGGCCGAGATCCACCATAGCCTGTAGGGCTGAGGGAGCCAAGAGAGAGGAACCACAGAGGCTCCGACTCAATATGGCGGTTAAGGGCAATATATGTAGGTAATTTGGGGACTGTTGGAGCAGCACGGGGGAACAAGAGGCAGCAAGAACCAGGCGTGGCAAGCAGTGGACTGTGGCAGGAAGAACCACCAGTGCCGTCCTCTGAAGGAGCAAACCGCACTGGCCTAATGCTGCCCGCTTCTGTGAGGGAGTCGTAGCTCCAGCCTTACCAACCACTAATGCTGCCTCAAGCCTCTAGTGTCTCTGCCTGCACTCGGGCCCAGCATGGCCCTGGCCAACGGTTCTGTCCGGCCTCACAAAGAGGGGGGCCAGAGTCCAGGGATTTGCTGTGGGGGGTTGACCCTGGGAGTTATTGAGACAGTGGGTAGCCTTCCCCGACACACACACCTCCAACATCAGTAACAATCGCCTCATCTTCGACTGGAGTTGCTCATTAATGAGGAATGTGACTAGCTTTACACCCCAATAGTACAAAGGGATTTGCAACATAATGCCATGGCAGGGAGGTCCATTATGCTATAGATTGCCCAAGAATGTCCTTGAGATGGTAGGAAGTGCCCTTTAGGTCTGCACAGCCTCCATTGTCTAGTTATTCCTATCTGCAACAGACATACTAAACACTGGTTCATGGTAGTGCATTTATTTACAGGTGTGTTCATGGGTCAATTCACAGTAGCAGTTCTTGCATCAACAACCTGAACATTGTTTGAGAGAAAAAGGATGTCCAGACAGAATCCATGGGGATAGGATACATGTCATGTCATGTGACATGTTGAGGAGAGGAGTATTCCAGTGTGGAAGAGGTCCAAATTGCCTTTAGGGAAAGTAGGCCTCATCGACAGTTCACAAATGGATAAAATTAACAGGTGGGCATGCAAAAGGGAGACAGTACCAGGTGACTAGTGCAATGGTATAATAATTATCAGAGGTCGCATGGGAAACTGAACAAGTCATTGAGGAAGTCCACATCTGCCTTCTCTGATGTGTTTTGTGCCTCCCCTGAGGGTGGTGGTGTGTGTGAGGGAGGTATTTAAGTCACACACATATCAGAGGATGAAGATGTGGCTACCCTATCCACTTCAGCATTTTTTCTGTGCCAGCAAGGAGGGCAGCACAGCACTGACAAGGGCCTGCGGCTTGTCAGTAAGGCAACAACGTTGCTTTGGAAGGCATCCATAGTAGCAATGTAGGAGTCCTGCTTCCGCTCCATAGATTGGAGGAAGTTGTGGATTGCCCCAGTAGGATGGTAACCTCACTGGTGCCACATTGGCAGGGCCGTTGTTCTTGTCTCTGCCTCATGACACCAGCAATGTCAGCCAGGGACTGCTCCATTCTAAGGAGCGAATGGTAGGTACATTTGATAGCCTCAGAGGTGCCCTTATTGGGACAGAGGCACCTACAAGATCCCACAAGGGTCTCCATACCCCCGCGCATTTCAACTACCAGCTGATGCTTGACTCCTATCGCTCACCATTTGAAGACATCTTCGGGGTCCTTGGAGTCCTGGCTTGGGCTTTGGCTGGCAAATAGGGCATGTTCTGTGGTGAGAAGTTCCTCTGGACACCCAGCAATGGTGTCACACCTTGCCATGACCGGGGGACGTTGTTACGAAGGAGTTCAGGAGTTGGGAAAGGTGTCATCGTCCTTGGAAGGCAGGATGTCACCGCCAACTGACTGGTCATCCAGAGCAGGCTGCTTTTCAGGAGGTGTTGTTTCTCTCTCTGAAATAAAATAGAAATATGTTAAAGGTGATCTATGCTAGATGTTGAAATGACCTACTTTGGCTGACATACAATTGTTATTCTCATTCACTTTCAGTTCATCATTGATGTGTTGGGCATATGTTAGTCATAGGGATTGTGGCCAAGATTTACTGTAGTTGCCTTTCAAATGGCATTATCTGTACATTGTTGACAGAACTACTGTGTGACAAGTGTCGTATTTTGTGTCATTCCACACATTGCAACACAGTTCCAAAGGTTGCTTGCCTGCCCTGCTAGGGAGGGTGAGTTGAGGTAAGGTCCACATCTGTCTTGGTAATATCCTTTCCTTTTCTTGACGGCTATACTGACTAGAGTATCACTTGTTGATACCACTACTGTGCACATTGTCCCAAGTCACCAGGGTCCCTCCATTGCCTGTGGACACTACCCAATCCATAGCCCCTGCGTTGGTGATGTGGCTTTGGGCATGTGCTATTGCTGATCCTGCACTCTGCCTTTCACACAGTACACCACCCCAGTCTTCCTTGGTGTGCTGTCTTGGATGTATTACATGAATAGGTCCAGTCAAACTAGGAAGGGTGCTACTACTGACACTCACCCCTTTTTGTAATTGCCAGATCTGCAGAGTATCACACATAACTCAACTCAGCGTCACTCACTTGTACTTTTATTTGACTTCTGTACCACTGCTATAGTGTACCCAGGAATTCATATTGCTGTCACACACTGATGACACAAATGTGATCATTTGACTCTCATGTGACACCAAACTCCACAATGCAAGTTACCATTTTTAATTGAGCAACATGGCTTCATGTGTCTGAATGTTATGGTTGAAGCTGTGGCCCACATGTGAGTAGTTGTGA